>NW_004955488.1:5214836-5241499 GCF_000276665.1 Chinchilla lanigera | reverse complement strand
CTCTCTTTTATTTTAAAGAGAGAAAAAACCAATAAAAATGATACAGAATTTCAAAACAAGATGATAGGAAATTTACAATGGTTTTATATTGCATGCTGTTATCTTCAAAGTAGTTGCTCAGATTACAAGATATAGGCATGCAAAATTGATCTAACAATATAAGCTTTAACTGTTCCTTTCAATGAACTAATAGAAATTAGTGGTACAATTACCTTAGCTATCTTGTGTATATATATACATACCTTTTTTCCCTTCCTTCTTTTCTCTTTTTCCCTATCCCAGTTGTTTTCACCTTTTGAGCAGTTTCTTTCCCTTTCACAATATCTGTTGTACCTTTTGGGTCTTACTCTTTCAGGTTCTTACACTATGGAGACAATATGATGTTTACACATGTGAGTCTGGTTTATTGTGTTTATGTGCAGGTCTCTAGTGGTATGCATATTTACTTCTTATATATTTATCTATGAGTGTTCTATAGGACTGTGAGCTGGATTAAGGTTCCTACATATCAATAGGGTCAAGGACTAAGCTCAACCAGGTCTGTCCCCTCAACGCCAAATGAGATCATAGGTTACTTCACGTTCATCTGCAAGATATGATATAAAGAGATGCTAGATGGAAATCATCTTTAACATGTTGGAATTCATCATGTAATAAATGTTGAGAAAAATCTTGCTGTGTGTTAAAGAATGCAGACATATCTAGTTCAACTTCATTGGTAGTGTTGTGTGTGTACGAGCACCCGCAGACTACCCACACATCAGGGTGATGTACTGGATCTCTTCATTTCCCCATCACTAACTTTATGAGTCTACATTTTTATAAATGGAAAAGTTTTTCTTTTAGGAATGCTATTTTTAAATGACCAGATATTATACACATTACAGTATAAATTTCTTTATCTGAAATACTTACATTTCCATAAAATCCTTTCTATATGTACATGTGCAAGGTATGCATATACATATATATTCCTCTTTTTGCTATACTTAGCCTCCGCTCTGAGCCATTCTAGAGATGCTGAGTGAGTTTTTAGGGAGTCTAATTTATAAGCCTGGGACTCATTAACCTTTGATGGGCGCATTAAACTTTAAAATAAGCCTCAGTCCATAAATAAAAAAAAATAATTCTCAGCAGTCTTTCTCTGAGCAAGCTGAAATTCTGTGGTAAGGGTAAAAGTTACTATGGATGTATAAAGGGCAATAAGATAATTTTAAAAGACAAGATGATCTTAAAGAAGACAAATGCATGTTAAAGAGTAAGACAGTCAATTTAGCATATACTGCCAAACTAAAATATAAATTAAGATTTACTGCATAGGTATTCAGATATCATTAGAGTCAAGTGAGTTCTTTGCTTTGATACTTTGATTTTGCAAGCTTTAGCTAAACTGCTGCTAAGAATATTTGTTTTCTATTGCTATAGTTTATGACTGACAATATTTTCATGTCTTATTTCTCAATCATTATCTTGAAATATTGTAGGAAGACCTGCACACCATGCAAGACTTCACTCTGAGTGTAAAAGGTGGGCCGTGTTCTATGAGCATCTTATAAAGTGCCATCTTGGGATATATAACAACATCTGTGGAAAGGGTGGGCGATGATGCCACTTTTCTAATAGCAAAAACAAAACAGGCTACCCAAGTGTCCAATTAGCCTAAATGGAAGATGCTAAAATTGAGAAGTCAACAGAGACACAAGCTGTCCCTCTGGGCTTTTGCCATTAAGAGTCAATTGCCCATTTGAAATTTTGTAGGATTTGAGATTATGTACACATGTTAAAACAACAGTCTATTGGACAGTAGGAAATGCACGTGTTCTTGGTCAAAGTTTTATGCTCTTATATCAGCAAATTTTAACTTCAGGTAGCATCTGGTCCAAGTAGAACACAAGACTATATTCATTATTACCAGTATGTTCCTCTCAAGTGGCCCAGTGGAGTCAATATGTAATGCAAAAAATAAGGGAAAATAATCTCCTTAACCTGCTGGAGTGCCCCCATATGATGGGGCTTGTACAAAATTTTGTGCATTCTATGTTAAAGAAGTCATAAGGCATATCTAAGAAAGAGTGCATTAAAATAGTACTGGAAGAATATTAACAATGGATTTCAGTTTACCAAGAAACAAAGTACCTAGCAAAATCAATAAAAATTAACCTCTAGTGAATTTAACTTAAAATAATTTATAAAAACCTGAATTTGAATTATTTTCTGATCTTTTTGTTATTACCTCCTCAATTGTATTATAGCCCACCTCTTGGGTCTAGGCAGTTAAAAGCTGTTGGACTTTCAAAATCTGTTTCTGTAATTGTACTTCAGCAAAAGCTTTTGTAACATTTGAGGAAACAAAAAGCTCATTAATATTTATTTTAAAAACAAAATGCCTTTAAATGTTTTATTTATAGATAAAAATATTCCCTCTTTCCTAACTAGGGGAAAAAAACCTCAAGTTGTTTTGGAACAGAATCAATATGAATTAAAAACAATATTGCATGATAATGATTTGTTTTTTTAATTTAATTTAATTTTAAAGAAAAGAAAAATAAACAGAAAAAACAATGGTATAAAATCTCAAAGCAAGGTTGTAGGAGAGTAGCAATGGTTGAATGTAATTTGTAATGTGCCATATAACTCCAATGAGAAAAATAGATCTACTTTACAGTGTTCTAATTTTCTGCACTAACATCAAGGTTAATATATTCCAGATGGCCTACTTACTTTCATTAAGAACTATTAGTATCAAAACTGTTTAAACTAACAACAATTCATCATTCTAATTGGTTTTTCTAAGAGTTAATATGGATTATGCAAGACAGGAACGATATCCTGAGCATTGCTGTAACTTAGAATCAGAAAAATCTGCTGTTATCTCAAAGGCACACTGGGTCCTTAGTATAGGGGGTGATCAGCTGGTCTAGACTAGTCCAGTCAAGGCCTTCTGATAGTTTTTCTCCCAAGAGTTTGGGAGTTGAGGAGAGACACGGACAGGCCATGGTTATTGGTGTTGAATAGTGTTGGTCACTGAATCATGTTCTCTGGAGCTGCCCTTCATCATAGACTGCTTCTTCACCCATTCCTTCAATTCTCTTAGTGAACTTCCTCTCCCTTGATGGGTTTTCTGTCTGAGTAAGAATTCTACTAAGTCATCACAGCAGCGAGCCAATATGGCGCGGGCCATAGGAAGCCATGTGTCAAGCCCAGCCTTTCTCCCCGCTGGTCGAATTACAACTTCCTACATCCTTTTTACAACATCCTGTTTCTTTTTTCCCACCCCCTACCCAATCACTGTCTGCTGTATCACACAGACAGCCCCCTAAACCCCACCCCCAGCCTGGCCCTATATAGCCATTGTTCTCCTGGTCAGGCCCTCCGAATGTCCATGTCTCTCTTCCTTTTTATGGTCTTCTCCATCCCCTCAATAAAGACATTTTTACTTCATTTTGTTTTTTACTTATGACAAAAGAACCTAACATCCCTCACTTTTGGCCTTCTATCTGCTACAGGAAAACAGCAACACTAAAACATAACTGATAATATTAACTTTGCACCTTAATCTCTTTGTCTCAAAACTGGACCACTGGCAGTAAGCACGAACATACTGTTATTTAAAATGTGTTAATGGTCTACTTTGTTTTTATTGGTTTTAACATTAAATATGAGCCATAGAAGAACTGATATCTTTCTGCTATTGAGTCAAATGGAGAAGCAGAAACAGGATTTTATTATCTCAGAGAAGAATTCTTTTACCTCATCACCTTTCTCCCCAGGCATTCCAGGGTAGCCTCTCTCTCCTTTGGTTCCCTGAAAAGAAAGTTAGCTTTAGCTAGTATGCTCAACCACTGTTATCTTTTGAACAGTGGAAAACACCTATCAGAATGCTTGGCATATACAATTTGGAAAGAATCAGGGACCAGAACAATGGTGACATTTCCAAGTGGCTTTTTATCCTACTTTCTCAAAATATGCTTTGCAAAAACCTGGTATATTTTAGAACAGGGTTTTCTTTGTTTACATTGAATTGAAAATCTCACAGAGGACTTTCTTACCTTTGGCCCCTCTCTGCCTGGGATTCCTGGAGGACCCCTTGGCCCCATATCACCCTAGAGGACAGAGAATAAAAGGACTGAGAATGCACTCTATGTATGCATGGGGCTGGGCAGCAGCAGTGGCCTGCTTACCTTGCGCGCTAGAGAATCATACTTCCCAGGCTCTCCCACACCTCCTTCATCGCCTTTGTTGCTTTTCAGTCCAGGAACGTTGGCTTGGCAGTTGCCACAAACGTTCTAATGAGTATAAAAAGAAGGTTACTAAGAGATTCACAGAAATAATTTGCCAAAGAGAGGTTTGGTCTGACTTGAAGTTCTGTTTGAGTTTTTATCAGACATGAGTGAAACAGCAGTCGTGAGGTCACTCTGTGTTCAGAAATTTATTTCTTTAATTTGAAGAGATTACTTTTTGGAGGCAAAAACTGTTTGCAAAGCTAATTAGTGATGTCTGTTTATGAGACGAGTGAGATTTTTTTAAAAAAAATCTTTTGATAATATTTAAATGAAAAATTCCAAATAAATAAGGAAAAGACTCATATGTCAAGAACACAGACTAATTTTTCATTTGCTCAGAAGCATAATTAACAAGGGAGATAGAATCAAAGCATAAAATAACCAGCAAGATTACAGAGCTCCTACAACCAGTGGTGTAAGTCTCTAAAAGGCAAGAAAAGATTTCTCCTTCAAGACATAAAATGAGTTGGTGAACCCTCCACAGTTTACTAAGATGCTGTCTGCAGAAGCACTCGCGTGAAGAACAGTTCCTGGAGTGACTTGGATTTGACTTTGACATCAGATCCAAGGGAAAATAGAAATTTAAGTGCAATTGCCTTTCCATTGGCTTTGTTCTTTCATCTGGAAAGGCTTGAATCTAAGTGTCTGTGAGTTTGTAAGATAAACATAAGTCTTATCACACAACTAAGGAACAAGTGTCTGGGAAAAGTCCTTATAAAGAAAGGCATATTTTTAAATAAATTGTTGGAGTAAGAATTTGCCCTGGAAAGGGGGGAATGAAGACCGCTGAACAGAGGAGACAGTTGAGCAGCTGACAAAGGGTAGGAGAAGATGAGCCTTAATTTTTCATCTTTTTCCACAGAAGGGAGCACCTTTAAACAGGCAAAGAGAACTGAAGTTCCCATTGATGACAAAGCCCAAGCCTATGCATGTCCAATGTTTTTGACCTGGTGATTTATCAACATAGGTCTCATGCCCCCCAAAAAGTTGCTTGAAACACTAATTTTGCATGACATTGAGAAAGCTTGAAGGCAAATTGTCTCAAAAATGCTGCATTAAATAGTTTTCTTCATGGGAGCCTTCTTAGTAGATTCTGAGTATAAAACAGGGAGTTAGAATTATGTGTAACATTTCCCAAACTGCTTTCAGGATTAGGATTATTTCAAAGGGCTGATGTATTGGTAGGAGAGTTAAAAAATATATATATATATATATATAATTATACTACTACCATTGACTATCTATCTATCTATCATCTATCTATTATCTATGTATCATCTATCTATCTATCTATCTATCATCTATCTATCTATCTATCTATCTATCATCTATCTAATAAAACATGATTACAGAGAAATGCTTGTGGGCTTAAGAGAACCCAAATGTTTTTCATGCTTCAAAAGCCTGAAAAAGATGGAACGTATATATAGACATAAATATGTGTAATGGAGTAAAACCTCAGGGTATCAATATGCAGAAAAATTTTACAATGAATTATTCACTTGATAGTTTCACTAAAATATTAAAAAATGATAATCATTATGCATCAAAGACTTTTCCAAGACTCACTGGAAATTGGCCTCATTTTTTCTAGCCTAGGTTTACCTCATGATAAATTAAGGGAAACTGGGTTTAATATTCTTAAAAAATGACTTAAGATTTTCTTATATGAAGAATAAAATGGCTTCAACTCATAACCAAAGCACAGTATCATTCAAATAGGGAGTCACTCCCATATTAGCTTAGAAAGGTCTGAGAGTTATTATTTGGCCTTGGCAGTTATACCAGTTTCTTTTAGGGCCTGAATTAAAGGTATTGAAAGCAGAAATCAGGGTGACTGAGTTAACTCAAAACTCAAGGTGGAGAGGCCAAGCTAGTGTGTTGGGTAACAGAATCAGGATAGAAACATTACCTTATTACATTGGACTAATAAGTCAACCTCAAAAAAAATTCCTGTGTTTGGATTTTATTTGGGGATCCACATCCTTCTCCCTTATCCCAAATGAAGCTCCAGTTCCTGTTCTTGTCAGAGTCTAGTCAGAATTTTTGTCTTCACTAGAAGCCATCTTGGATTCCATCAGCACATTGCTGACTAAGTGCACATCTTTCTGTTCCTTAAAGAATCATAACTATTCTGAGATGATGTAACTCCACAATCCTATTTCCAACACTACTCCCCTTGGAAAGATCCAGTACTTATCAAGGACCTATGTTCGGGTATCAATGTTACACTTATTAGCTATGTTGCTGAGCAAGTTGCTTAATGGCTTGAGACTTCAGCCTTCTCAGACATAAGGGAATGCTAAAGAAGCCTCAAATTATAGCATCATTGTGAAGAATAAATATGATTAAGTAAAGCCTTACATTGATTGCCATGTAATTGTAACTCAGTAAATACAAGCTCTTCCTCAAATCCTCCCAGTCTTTTCTCTCTTAGGAAAATACTGTGTTATAGAGATCCTAAAACCTCTACATTGTATTTATGTTCATATTGAATTCATGTTTATATGTCTAGTTCTCAAAACTCTAAATCACCCAGTAATTACATCCACTAGAATTCTTGAGCTTTTGATTGATTTAATTCCATAAATATTTCTGTATGCCTACTACTGTGCAAGTCTTTATGTAAATCATTGGATGCATACACAGCTATGGCTAAGTGTGTGTACACTGTCCATCATAAGCCATAGGAGTATAAAGTATATAAGCATAAACTAAAGAGCTAGAATTTCATCGGGATTCATCAATCCTAGCATACCACACAGAAACATATAAATGTATAACCTTCCCATCCATTATCAGACCTCTCAGTCTTACTATCACTTCTTCCATTCATATGGATAAAATACAGCAAAGTATTAGAAAATCATAGCAGATTCATTTTTTGAGATAGCTAGCCAGATATAATTTTTACTCGACAAAGTAATAGGTGTTATAGCAATGAT
Organism: Chinchilla lanigera; assembly: GCF_000276665.1. Taxonomy (NCBI): domain Eukaryota; kingdom Metazoa; phylum Chordata; class Mammalia; order Rodentia; family Chinchillidae; genus Chinchilla; species Chinchilla lanigera. The sequence goes on along the minus strand of NW_004955488.1, from coordinate 5,234,271 downwards.
TGGATTTGGGAATTTTATGGCTTATTTTTGTAAAATCCCATGACATAAAAACTCTACCTGTAAGCTAGCTGATTGGGCAGCACTGGCTCTCATCCTGGGACCAGCCAGGACCGATACACTATGGAGGATTAGTATTCACAGTAGTGAGTCAGGATGATTATGCACCCACTAAGAGCAAGGTGTTGCTCCAGAGAAGAGGGTGAATAATCTACTTTAGGGTGTCAATGGCATTATAACTGTCTGTGGCTCTTCTTAGAACCTCCTCCCGCACTTCCATACCCACCCTGGTTAAAAGGGGAGAGAGGGAGTAATAGTAGAAACAGCCCAAGATACATTATGACACATGTCCTTCCACCATCTTAAGTATGTCCTGCCATTTTAAAATGGAGTTGTTCAGGTTAACCAATCAATTCATTCAATTTCTAGTAAAGATTTCCCCTCTGAATTTTCCTGGACATGAACCCATGATTTCTTACATGACAGTACCTTGAGCAAGGCACCAATGTCTCCCAAGAGAGGCAGTGCAATCTGTGGTTAAGGGAAAAAAAAACAAAACAACAAACATAGATAAATGCATAGGCACAAATACACAAACAGTGAAGATATTTCTCCTCAAAATGCCATGCCATTTGAGATTTGGGAAGCAAGGCTTCTAGAGTCTCACTAGCAGGATTACTGGGGTAACGTTATGTTTCACGTTAGAAACTGACACAGAATTCAGAACTATTTTGTGGATCATGCACGATTCCTCCAGCATGAACACGCAAGCTCATGCATGTCACTGTTTTGATTCTGTATCTATATTTTCGTGACATGGAAACTGTTACATTTTCCTTCCTACATTATTGGTTTTAAGTAACAAAGACAAGTCCTTTATTAAAAGGAAATCACACCACTGACAAGCACATTGTCAGGCTGTTGAGAAACATGAAGCTGACACAGTAAGATTGCCTTGAAGTTGGTTCTCACAGAAGTTCCAAAGTATTTTAAGCTGGCTTAAGTGATGGATAAGACAGGCAGTGAGGGAAACTGGACTGTATTTGGGCCTCATATCTTAAAGTGTCCTTTCAGAGAGAGACATTCTAAGCCCAAGGAACATTTTCCGACATTTGCAAATGACGCACATCGGAGTCTCCGCAGTGGGGTTGAGTAAGTAGGGCCAGAATATGCCTTTCTTTGCACGGAGTTTATAAAGGCACATAAGACCCAAACAGTGTGGGAGGTAGAAAGGATTTGTGGTGTTTAAAACTGACAGGCCAGATTTGGATTTTATTTTACAAAACTCTTAATGCAATGTCATGTTCCATATGGCCTCTCAAATTGCAACTATCAAAGCTGAGGCTATTTAAAGAGGCTTCACTGTCACTCAAAGCAAAGTTGAACCTAAAATAAAAGTTGGAACACATGATTATTGCCTAAATTTATTTCCTAAGAGTCTCCTCAAGCCAGTTTTTATAATTTAATCATCACAGCTTCTTAAACCCACAGCATCAATGGATATTTGCTGTATTGCAGGTAACTTACCTGCAAACTTTCACTTTGAAAAGACAAATTCCTTTCGTCACTAGCATTCAAAGCACTAGAAACTGAGGACTATATATTTCTTCACAATTTTCCATGGAACTGAGACATTATGTGCTAGGACTTGGCTTGGGGCAAAGTTGTACAACTGAATTATACTTTTAGAAAATAAGTATTCACCACACACACAAAAAGGCTGATGTAGCTTGAATATTTTTTCCCCTCTACAAAATAATGGGGATAAACAAAATCAACAAGCAGTCACTGAGCATTCTAATTAGTTTGGACAACAAAAATTTGCTTGGTAGGCTGTTTGGTTTCTGGGTGCATTAAAGATACATAAATCAGGTGATGTCTGTCTACATACCGGGTCTCCTGGGGGACCTGGCAGGCCTGGTTTTCCGTCCTTCCCTGGAGCACCCTGAAAACAGAAGCATCATGTTCAAGTCCTTACACGATGATGTAGGTGCAGATTAAAGTGAGTGTAGGGTAGGTCAGGTAAAGAAGGTCCTTACATCATTCCCTGGAATTCCTGGCAATCCAGGAAGACCCCGGGGACCCTGGAAAGAAAGAAAATGAAAATAGTTACTTATGAGGACAGTCCTTCACTAATTTCCCTGGGTATGCAAGCTAGATTTGTTGTTCTGGATAACTTAAGTTATCCAGTTAAGCAGTAAGTTAAGTAGCTTACCTGAATACCTGGCTCTCCAGCCGGACCTTGGGAACCCTGGATAAAATGAGACACAGTCATCAGAATTCTACCCACAATGTCCATAAACTATCTAACTGGGACAAAAGACTAAGTGTTGTAATTTGTTTAGTGGAACAACAGGATTTTCCACCCTGCACACTCTGAATATTCCCTAAAGCTGGCCATAACTTTGGGGTGCTAAGTAAGCCTGACACCCATTGGTGGAAACGCCATGGTTCTGCTCAGACATCTGGGACCTGACTCTTATTCCATCACAGATGACTGCCCCCTTGAGGGTGTTTAAACAATGCATCCAAATTCCACCCAATCAGAAAACAACTGCCCACTGCAGTAGCCAGCCTATGGCTTCCTTTCTTCTCTTCTGTCTGTCCTGAGTCTTTTCTCACTTTGAAGGAAGAGCCCGCACCACTGCTTAGTGACAGGAATAGGAAGTAAAGCACAGTCATTTTCTGCTTCTAGAAAACCTGAATTTGGATACTAAAAATGAGGCTGAGATGATTTGAGAGCCATTAGTTCTACCCCTATCACATATCCCTGGACCACTGAAATAGGAACTTAAAACCTAATCAAGTCAAGACCTGGTTTCTTAGCAGTTGACTTCAGTAACTGCTCTCTGATTTTCCTTTCTTGTTTTTTAAAATAAATATTCCTGGCAGTGATATTGTCAAAGCCTTTGCGCGATTTCTATCTATGCTGAACCCCTGAGTTTTTCCTTAAACTCATCACGTCCTTTATAAATTCCTAATAACATTTTCTGTATTTTAAAATTCTCTGCTTCTAACAGTCTTTTATATTTTAGCTGCTATGGTTTCAGAGTGTCCCCCTAGAGCTCATATGTTAGATGATTAACGTGCAAATTCATATGCTTATATTATTTGGAGGTGAAGGGTTTCGGATCTGATGAGGTCATGAGATTGGGATTTTGCTGATGGCACTATGTAAAGAGGAAGAGGGGCTGAGCTAGTAAGCCAGCTCTGTTCACCTTGTGATGCTTAAATTGGGTCATGTTGCAGTAAGAAAGCCCTCACCAGGTGCTGCACCATGCCCTTGGACTTAGCCCACAGAACCGTGAGCCAAACACACCTTTACCCTTTATAAATCACATAGTTGCAGTATTCTGTTATTGCAACTGAAAATGAACTAAAACATTTGCCCTGAAAGAATCAAATACCAGTCATACACAACATAATCAATGACTGCTTGTGCTTTTTTTTTTTCACTTTCATGATCACTTCAATAAGGCCTGTGATATAGGGATATATGAAACATATTTGGTCTCTAGAGGCTCTTAGTTCCTGCCACAGAGCTCTCCAAATCCCTGTAATTTCCTTTGCAATAGGATTGCCAGGAGAAATGTTTCCTAATATTTTGTCTTTGATTCTGGTTCTTGACACAGAACTCCTAGTGTCTTGGTATTTCCTAGGTAATGGGAGAGCTTTTTGTTCTAATGAGGTGACTCTTTACACATACTCCATCCACTTAAAATATTAACTTAGTTTATTTTAATTAGAAATAAGCACTTATATTTAATAATTTTCTATTAGGTATTCATAACATCTTACAAGCATACATTTGTATTTTTAATACACACAGAAGTATACAGAGTGAAATGATTGCTTCTACTCTAAAGCCAGTGTGCCTGGGTCCAGAATCTGTAAGTCAATAACCAGTGATCTTGCTGTCTGTATTTGTGACACAGCCCAGTGGCCACCAGTCCCCTCTCACTAATGTTTACTGGCATTTCTGTCTCTGACCTTTTCATTCTTTTCTCGCTATGAAGACTCATCATTGGATTCTGCTTCATAATATTGGAATAAACAATATTGGAAGAACTAGCATGGATTTCACTCACTGTTCTGCCAGGAATCCCTATCCCCGGTGGACCTGTGTCACCCGGGGAACCCTGGACACCGGGCAGTCCTCTCTCGCCCTGGGAAAGGAGATGTTTCTGTTAGTGCGAGGTTCAAAAGACACAGGTTTTTCTGTTACATTTTGTTAGTTATTCATTCCTTTAAAATTAGCTGTATTTATATACCTTTGGCCCACGTGGACCAGGTGCTCCAGGATTTCCATCTAAACCCTAAAAGAAAAAAAAAAAACAAACCTGAGGTAAATACATTTCTTTTTCTAAAAATATTAAAAATATGTTACAAGTCATCATTTAAAAATCGTTCATTGCTGTTCATTTCACTGAATAAGCCTTCTTCTGCAGATAGAAGAAAGATTAAGGAATAAACTTCTAGGGCCAGGGATATAGCTTAGTGGCACAAACACCTTCCTGGCAAGTGCAAGGTCCTGAGTTTGATTTCCGGCACCAAAAAAAAAAAAAAAAAAAAGGAACAAATTTCTATAGGCTATTAATTTTATAGCTTTTTGAAACTATGAAGTTTCTAGCTATGAGTCATCTCATGTTGAGAATTCTTATTATTAATTCATGTAAAAGGTTTAAGTTCAAAGACAATGAGAAAGAAGGCATGAAAGACAGGCATGTAACACTGGAGATCCAGTTTCTACATCTTGAGAAAGTCTGGATCTCAGAGATGTGTTTTGCAAATGGTAACCTATGGCATCATTTGCAAAGCCACTGGAAGGGAAATGTCAGGCAGTTCTCCTCTAAAACAGTTTCCTTAAATATTTTACGTTTAAAACCAGTGTTCTGAGATCCAAAGCTCTGGAAGGAATCTCTGTACAGTGTTCAGGCAGTCAACGACTCTTCCAAAATGACATGCAAAATGTGGTGTGCAAGGTGTGTCTTTTGGAAGAGAACCTTTTACTTGTATTAAAGTTTCAAGGGAGTTATACCTCTCATCTACAGAATAAGATGAATCCTTCTTTTTTGGTGGGGCAAAGCTTATACTTGTGCTTTGAAACTGGCATAACACAAAGAGTTATGAGTGAACATTCAAGGGAAATATTTGTACTTACTGGCTCCCCTGGTAGGCTCTTCCCTGCAGGACCGGTCTCACCCTTTGGACCTGGAAGTCCTGGAGGGCCCATAATCCCCCCTGGATCTCCCTGAGGAGAACAAAATGAGATTCTTGCTTATTTCTCAGGTTCATGACAAGTGGGGAGACAATGGTCTCCACTGGTTTAACTTGCCATCATAGCTGGTCAAATCCACTCACTCTCAGTCTACTAAGTTCCTATTTTGCATTAAACATTGTTCTATTTATATACATTTAGATTTTTGTAACGAGTAATGCTATAAATTAGGGAGTATCATGAAATATATACATGTGTAAAGGTATAGGCACAAAAAGGCATAGCTGTTCATAAAGTTCTGATGAACTTTATGGTCATGTATTTCCTACTAATAATTTGATATTGATATGGTATTTCCATGGAGATATCAAAAAACAGGCCCTGAAAAAATAAGAGACTTCCTAGGTCTGTAGCTGTGGGGAGCCGAGCCTGACACAGACTCTGGGGCTGACATCTTCATCTCTAAGTTAGTTTGTTAGGACAGATGGCATTTCTGCACCTGAACCAGGGCCGCTGCAAAGCACAGCCCCTGAGAGTCATTTTGTGTTGTTCTTTCACGGCTTCAAGCCCCTTAGAACCCTTGATCTTCCCACCTACCTCTCTACTTTATAAACAAAGTAAGTACAGTGTAGACCATACCTTTTCTCCTTTAAGACCTTGTTTTCCTGGGATACCGTGTTCTCCTGGCAAGCCCTAGAAAATCCAGAATCCAATGAGAAGAGTAATCAAATATCTCTTACTATAATAACATTTCTATCTGTGAATCTTTGGTAACAGAGAATAATTTTAACGTATACTCTATAATGGAATGAGTGAATTTAGCCAGTTAGGGAAAAGCAATAGTCCAAAACGTGTGGCTTGTTGTTCCCAAGAGGTCACCTGGATATCGTACGCAAAAACCCAACATGAGCCAAAAAGGAGAATCATAGCAATGTCCCATTCATGCTACTGCCAAGAAGAGATGGAAGGGTGGAGTGGCACCATCTTACTGTGTTTCCAAGTGACAACACAGTGACTAGGAAAACAAGCACTAATATGTCTGGGCAGCAGTGGCTCTTCCTTTTTTATTTTATTCTCTTTTTAACCCCAGCCATTATCATTTGATCCTACTCCTTGAATATCTTGTGGCTCCACCTGTTCACCTAGCATTTTCTCTCTTTGCTAAGGTCTTCCCCCCACTAGGCAGCCCTGCAGTGCCCCCTTAACTAGTAGGGATGATTGGGGAATGAAAAGGTTTGTTGTGAACTGTAGGTTCAAAACACCAAAGAGAAGGTGAGCGCTGAACAATAGACCCTGGAGGCTCAGGCAGTGAGCAAGAGAGACAGAGAAAGAGGTCATGAAGCTGCTCGCAAGATGATGGAAAAAGGAGAGATTCTACGGTGGCCTCGAGGAAACCCTGTGGTCCAGTGACAGTCAGTTTCCAAGAAGGTGTGGCTGAGTAGTTTTGTCACTTTCTCAGGTGTGAGTGGATGGTGAACTCTCAGCTCTCCCTCTTGTCAGTAGGGGAGGGAGGTTGTCCAAGAGACCATGTGTTGAGGAGGGGTAAGAGAAGGAGAAGTGTTTTTAAAAAGCATGGATATCAGAGAGAGAGAGAGAGAGAGAGAGAGAGAGAGAGACAGAGACAGAGACAGAGACAGAGACAGAGAGAAACACAGAGAGAAACACAGAGAGACAGGGACAGAGAGGGAGAGACAGAAAGACAGAGACAGAGAGACACAGACAGAGAGACAAAGACAGAGTGAGATGGAGACAGACAGAGAGACGCAGAGACAGACAGACACAGACAGGAAGGACAGCAAATACTTTCAGCCAAAAGAACTGCTGGTCACCCCCTACGTGACGTATGATCGGTTTTGGTGGTGTAAGCAACCCACGTCTTTGGAAAATTTAGCGTAACTCAGTTATGTAAATGGATGTGGATATTTTTTTAAACATATCACAGTTTCAATCTCATTTCCAAGTATTGAAGACGCCATACATACGACATCTCCTGGTGGTCCTCTGGGCCCCATGGAACCTGCAGGTCCTTGCTGACCCTAAACCAAGAGGTGACATATGCTTTTTAAGTTTGCTTTAAAAGTAGACTATACTTGAATATTTATAACCTGCTTTACTCATTGCCTGGGCACGCCCTTATCTCTTCTTTGCCACCCAAAAACTTCTTTTTGGCAACATTCCTGCAGAATTGTACATGGGAAACACTAACACCTCAGGGTTGCCTAATTTTGGGATGGAAACAGAATCTTGAATCCTATTTCTTTTAAGAAAATAGCTCAAGGTCATGGATTTAGCTCATGTTTATTCTTAAAACTTTTAGGGATACTATTGTGAACATACTCTGAAAAATAATTTTAAAATCCTATTGTGAACCGAAAAGTACAGTTACTATGTGTGTAATAAAGGGAGTCAGTGTGTGTGTGTATATGTGTAGTCACTACGGAAACAAGATAAATCTCAGAACATCTGCGAAGAAAATGAATGACACACCAAAGCATCTTTAAAAATATGGAATGGCTATAATTCCCAAATCGTTTCCTAATATATGTTGGTGACTTCTTTAATACCTTCAGTCCTGGGCTTCCTATTAAACCAGGTGGGCCAGGGTCTCCAGGTTCTCCCTAAACATATGAGTGGGGAAGAAAGTTAAATGTTACTATAATTTTCACAATCCCATTAAGGCTGGAGATGCAATTGACAAATGTCAGAAGATTACCTTTATTCCCTGTGATCCCATTATCCCAGGTTCTCCCTGTAAATAAAATAATCACCATATGGGTAACACATCAGTTCAGATGGCACTGGATGTCTGATACTTTAATTGCATTTCCACTAATTAACATACAACAAAGGGGGAAATTATGGAAGAGATGATGAAATCAAGGAGGCTTCATTCTAAACCATGAATCAAAACACTTACAGCTAGTACATAAGTAATACTTTATGTTCTTTCTTCATAGTTTTTTCCCAGTAGCATTTTTTACATCGTGTTATATTAGCAACACTGCATTTTCTGTTTAGTAGACACAATGGCTATGATTTGCCACCAACTACAATAAATCCCTACACATTTGAGTGGCAAGCTTTCACAGGTGTACTGTATAAAAGTCACTGCATCAGGGGGGCTGGGGATTTAGCTCAGCGGCAAAGCGCCTGCCTGGCAAGCGCAAGGTCGTGAGTTCGGTTCCCGGTACCGGAGGAAAAAAAAAAAAAAAAAAGTCACTGCATCAGATTATGAACAGATATGACTTAACAACGTTCTCCTAGAAGGGAACTCATTCATAAGTCAGGGACTTACTGTAATCTTGTTTCCAAGAGAAATAAAACTTCAATGAAGCGAGTGGGAGAACAGACTTTAAGGTGATATGTGTTGGTGTATAGTACTAGTAGGTACTATATATGCACTTTATTTAAAAAGAAGAAAAAAAATTAAGATTACATAAAGAAGGCAGCATGGCCTATAATGAATTTTCTTTTCACTAGGCATTAAGCCAATGGATAAATCCTATTTGTGTCATTAGCAGGCCGTTTAAAAAAACAGTATCTTCTATTTCAATTTAGTAGTTTAGACATCCTAAGGGGATGTCTTTTCTAACATTCATGTCCAATCACTAATAGAAGTGGGTTAAAGAAAGCATAAATAAGCCAAAACCAATGTTAAAGTATCATCACATGATAGCATTTAGCAAGGTTTAAAATGGAAGAGTAAAAAAGTCACAGAAGAAGAAGTAAAATACTCAGGAAGCTTATTTTATCAAAACTACTAAGCTCTAAGGTAAGCGTAACAGAAATCAGAAAGAGAAATCAATGAAGTAGAAAACCCAAGGCAGTGATAAAACATCTACTTACCCTGTCTCCTTTTTCACCTTTTATAAAAGGTTCCCCCTAGGAAAATGGATAGAAAACAGAATCAATGATAAACAGGTTTAGAAACAAACTTTCTACAGCTGGGCATGGATAAATCCTGGAGGCCAGACTAAGACCACAAATGCATACATATAGTCTGCTTTTGTAGCTGCAGCTGAAAGAGAGTGTGTAATAATTAATTTACAAACTCCTTTCTATTTCCAAGCAAACATTGAGTTAAGTATTCTAATACTATTTGGAGAATCCTGAGCAGGTGACAAGTTGACATGCTGCCCATGGCTAAGGCTTCCTATTGTCTGATGAAGATGAATGATCCCATACAAATGTGCTCTCAGGGAAACAGTAGGGGTGACCGTGAGAAAGAGTAAACGGAAAGGTGTTCATTGAGTTCTTCCAGTTGGCTACCTCTGTGCCTACCCATATGAAATCATTATTTAGAAAATACTTTCCTAGTTTTCATGTTCTATTAAAAATGATTGGGGGGCTGGGGATTTAGCTCAGTGGCAAAAGCGCCTGCCTGGCAAGCGCAAGGTCATGAGTTCGGTTCCTGGTACTGGAGAAAAACCAAAAAAAAAAAAAAAAAAAAAAAAAAGATTGGAAGGGGATTAATTGCTGAGTAAATAACAGCGCAAGTAGTGTAATGATTCTTCCTGGGGAGAGATGGCAGGTTTGCGGGACACCACTGATGAACCAACGTTCTCCTCCTCATCACGGAATTATTCCTACGCCTCTACGCATGCATGCATGCACAGGAAGTCTTTTCTGTTCTCCAAGTTACATGTACATGGTTTTATTTAATCTTCAAAAAGCACTGTTGTCCCATTTTAACCATGGTGAAAGAAACCCAGAAAAGTCAAAGAAATGGCTGTCTTTGCTCTCCTAAAGTAGCACCCACCACCCTTTGTATTTCTTTCTTTATCTTGGCTACAAACTTTGTGAGTGTAGGGATGAAATTCATCCTCACAACCACAGCATCTGTGGTATCTCAGAGAGAGACATGCTTAATGTCTAATTAAGTTTATTAAATTACTTAGTTTAAAGTGAGGCAGATATAATAACAATAGTTAACATTTATCGAATTCTTGACAATGTATCAAGCACTGTTCTAATCACTTTACGTATATTAACATAGCTAACCCTCAGGTATCAGTGAGGTTGGTGCTATATACAAGGAGGAACAGGCACAGAGAAATTAAATAATTTCCCCAAATGTGGGGCATAGTGGCACATGCGTGCAATCCCAGCACTCTGGGAAGCTGAGGCAAGAGATTATAATTTTAAGTGCAGTCTAGGCAATTTAGCTTTGTCTCAAAATAAAAAAACAGTTTAAAGGGCTAAGAATATAGCTCATTGCAAAGGCCCTGGCTTCAATCCCCAGTATTGTGTTTTTGCTTTTTGTTTTTTTCTCTTAGAAAGGATTGCTATTTGCTTGACTGGATCACTTGTGGGAGGAGAGTAGCTGCTAAAGGGTCTTCTGTGCTTTTTATCACATGACCTATGTATTAGGGCTGATGGGTTGAATCTTCCTCTCCCACATTTCCCAGGCCCCTTGCAGTTATACAGGGCCATGTAACTAATTGTGGCAATGCGATGTCACCAGAAATGGCACCCCCTGAATGCTGGCAGTGGGAGAGAAAGCCAGAGAAAATCCCTAGGAAGGAAAAGACCTCTCCTGCCTAGGAACCATGAAATCTTCCAACCCTTGCTTCTCAGCACGTCGTCTGTGGACAAAGGCATCAACTTTGCCTGAGGGCTGGGGAGAAAGGTCAGCCTTCAAGCTGTCTACATTCCTACTGAACTGGAGTCCACATGACTCAGGTGCGTGCTTACAGTTGACAAATATTGTCCTAACTTATAGAAAGTTTCTATTTTCTGCTCCATGACGCTCTGCTTTTCCAGTGGAATCATACTGCCAAGTCCTGTATGTTTCCCACAGAAGTTAAGAGAAAGAGGGTGAGTGGGCATTAGTGTTCAGGCTGGGAGGCGACACCATCGAGACCCGGAGCCACACCTAGAAGATGGCAGGGAAACCTTCCACCTGGAGAAACTGGGCAGATGGAAAAAGCAGTGACCACCGGGTGGCCCTTCCAGGATGTCCCTGAAATACGCAATTGGAGAATGCTGTGAAAGACTGTCAGGTCCTGGGTCACAGTCAGAGACTTGGACTGGAACCTAAGCAAACGCGGCCCTGGAAGGTAAAGTAAGGGGGGTGCATCCGTGCAGTCCTGTACGGATTTTAAAACTGCCTGAGCAAAACCACCGTCATTGCTAACAATGCCCAAGTATCGAAGCTGAAGCTTTTGGGAAAATTTGGCTTTGTGACATTAAATACTTTTATCATTATCTGTGCTTGACATTCAAACATTAATGACCTTTAGCTCTTTATCACCTAGTGAACCAATATCCCTAATTTACCCTGGCAAGGAAATAGGTAAAAGGGACTTAGAAGATGTATTACGTCTTTAATGTAATACCTTAAGGAATTCTGATGGATTAAATTAGTTAATACAGGTAAAGGCCTTAGTTCTGGACACAGTATACACTTACTTACAAATGTGATCTACGTCCAAGGCATACAAAATTGGGGCTGATTTGGAAGAACACTTTAATTCTATTTTGGGGATAGTCTCTGCCCTCAAGGCTAAAATACTTACAGGTTCTCCTTTTTGTCCTTTAGAGCCAAAAGACTCTGGAAATACTGACAGTCCAGTTTCACCCTGTTAAGAAAAAGCAGAGGGGAGATTTTGTAGATTTGACAGGTGCTGTGTGACACCGAGTCCAGAGTGACTGCTTGCTTCTCCTCTAACCACGGAAGTGTCTTCTGGTGTCTAAGACTCTGTGCAGAGTTCCTCATCTAGTCAGGATCTTTGCATAATAATATGTTGCCGGCACTTCCTAAGGCCTTTAGGTCTTTTAGAAATCCATAGCATTCTGGGGCTGTGGATTTAGCTCAGCAGCACAGTGCCTGCCTGGCAAGCACAAAGTTGTGAGTTCAATTCCCGTGAACCGGAAAAAAAGAAAAACAAAAAACAAACAAGAAATCCATAGCATTTCATCATGCTATTTAAAGTTATGGTGAAACAATGCTAATTAATTTTTAAGGGAAGAATACCTGGAGGAGAAAATGTTCTGGTATACAAAAAAAAAAAAAAAAAAAAAAAAAAAAAATAAAATTCTTATGTGACTCCTAACAATCCTAATCGTCCAGACTCCTCTTGTGTCAGATACCTCATATTTTCTTTTTTCTTTTTTTTTTTTTTTTGTAGGCTGCAGGGAGAGTCAGTGGTCATAGGGTGAAGAGTTAGACACCTGCTGTGCATACCATTTATACAGCTGCTTAGACACCTGGCTTCTGACAAGAAGCTTAGAAGTGTCTGAGATGTTCTGGTCAGAAATCTTGAAGAGGGATTTCTATGTGATATATGCAGAGTATTTCCAGAAAATACAGTTTGAGGGGGAATATTTTAGAAAGGAATTCTATCTGTAATTGGACTCCAGAGGAGTCCTGGCATTATGCTTCCTTTTAGCATTTGCTGAGATCACCAAATAACCATCTATTTCTTAAATTGAACACAGCTATCAACAGCTATCTCTTTTTTTTCCCCCAATCTTAAGGGCATTGTTGTAAAATGATATGCACCATTACATCTTGTCTTTCTTTTTTGTTTTGTTTTTTTTTTGTTTGTTTTTTGTTTTTCTCTGGTACCGGGAACCAAACTCATGACCTTGCGCTTGCCAGGCAGGCGCTTTGCCACTGAGCTAAATCCCCAGCCCCTTGTCTTTCTTTTTATTTTAAAAACACAGTAAACAAAATATGATATGGCAAACCTTCCTAAGCACCAAGTACTCAAAATGAAAGAAATTTAAAAATTTACAGTCAAAGGAGAAATGCTCTGTAATTTCTCTGTATTCTCATCTCGGGGTAGGGGTCACCCTCATGGATTTACTATTTATCTTTCAGTCTATATTTTTGTGGCATATGTGGAATCATATACACTATATGATTTTGAGTATTTTAAACAAACTCTACTAATATCTTTTGTGCAACATTCTCTGACTTTTTGTTTTCACTCAACTTTTGTTTTTTAAGACAACCCCTCTGTAACGGTACCCTTGATTGTGTTCCATTCTGACGGTCAGTGCTCCACTGATGGGGACATGGGTTGCCCTGACCTTTGTTCCACACAGAGTGACAGTAAATAGCTTTTATCCTGTCCCTTGTGTGGGTATCTCCTGTGTGTCCATCTCTCTATTCGAAGACATCTGTACCTCAAAGTACATCAGATATGCATTAATTACAGTCCTAAGATCTTTGACTTATTTCTACATTTCTGTCATCATCCATATTTTGGGATCTTATGAAACAGATCATTATAACCATTTAAAAAACTCTTTCTTCTAGATTTGTGGAATAATGTATTTTGGAAGAGTAATTATGACTTTGTTCAATATCTTAAAACTTAGTACCAAATTTTCATATTACGAAGCTCTTAGCCAATGATACCAAAGCCATGTTTGCCAGAGATAAGGAATCAAACAGAAGAAAAGGTAATTCACAGACTTGTTAGTTGTATGCATATTCTTCAGCAGAGTTTCCCAAAGTTTGGCCATCTGTGTACTAACTGCATAATTTTTGCTATGTCCACATACCACCTGTGTATTAATAGGTTATTTTTTCTCTGGATTTAGTTATATTTTAAACATTTTAATTTTCAATACTTAATATGTTCTTTTAAGTAATATCCATGAAATTTAGTACACTGGATATATATTTTTGTACTAATACAAAGCAAATTACAGAAGCATTTATCCTTCTAGCATCTAAACCTTTAGTGCAATCTCAGGCCTTACACTCACGGCATTGCAAGACAAGTCATTATTTTTCCTGTAGAGATAGTAGATTGTATCCAAAGGAAGAAGAAAAGGAAGTTATTGGATGCTTCATTGTACCAATTGTTGTGAATGAAAGAAGAAATAAACAGTTGTCCTATTCAAGCATTAAAATGACCTTCCTGTTACCACAAGGTAGATGCTAAAATCTGTGGTACATCATAGGAATGAAAATTATGCCTACTCCCTAGACTCACCTAATAAAATAAAAGTAGAAAGCAGGAAAAAGGTCTGTAAGTTACTTATAAAAATGACATCTGCCCACAATCAAAGAGGGAGGGCAGAAGAATTTCCACAGAGGACTGAGAGTAATCATATTCATAGATGCTATACTCATGAACCAATATAAACAGAAAACTCTAGTGAAATGCCAAGGAAGGATTGAACAGAGGCTGAGGCCCATGTCTGGGGATCTGGTCTTGGAAGAAACCTTGTCCTTCATGTAAAACCTGCAAACAAGAGCATTTACATCCAAATCTCAGACACACACAGGTTGCTTCTTGTATTGTAAATGGGTGTTCAATGCTTTGTCATTGTGAACATGAGGTAAGACTTTGTTAGGCATCGGGAAAAACTGTGCTTCTGTTTGACACCTGTGATGCTATTTCAACAGCCATGAGCTGTAGAGACCGTATCCTGTCCTCTTGGAAATCTACTCACAAAGACACCCGCTACTCTCTCAGGAGTCTTTATTCCGCCACCTTGTTCTACTGACTGTATAAAGCAGCCATTCCTCTCAAGCATTTTGCAAATACGTGGTCTCAATCACTATGTCCTTTCCTCCTCAGGCAAGCTACAGAATAGGAGCCATCATTCTAATCCTGGTAGACTGTCACATACATGGGAGTGGTGGCAACCCCTGCTGTTCACTGTTAAGCCCGAGTTGTGTCCCTTGGTGCTTCTCCTGGTCTCAGGGTCCTTGACACTGGATATGGCTACTAAAGCAGAAGTAATCTGTGTGCATATCCTAAGTCTGTCTGTGCTCATTCTGGTGTCTCTCTGTGATCCTGGATTCCAAACGCTAGGTGCTGAGAAGTGACCTATTATACAGCAGTGCTAAGATATCTACGTGCTTAGATTATACTTTGACTTAACTCTTTCTCCTACAACACAAGTCGAGATCCTTCTTTGTAGGAATTTGGCAGAAGATGCAAAGAGGAGGAAGGTAAGGTGGTAAGGATGGTGGCAATCAATACCACAAAGAGCTGAGACCTCAAGAGATGAAAGAAAGTGTAACGTGGGTGAACAGAAGAGAAATATCTTTCGTGTGAGCTTTATGTAACAGGAACTGTGCGTTGAGGAAAACTCGTCTCATCTGAGGTTAATCCTCCCATTAGCTTTTCGCATAAGAGTTGGTTATGCCCATTATATGGTTAAGGGGCTTAAAGAGGCTTGGAGAGATAAATGGCTTTCCCAAAGTGACACAACTATAAGTCCCACAATTAACTGTGGGTCCCAAAGCCTACCCTTTTCCTGCCATTCAATGGTTCTCACCCTGGCGGCATGTTAGAACCCTGTGAAGTACTTTTCAATAATGAAGATATCTCCCCTAAACCCAGAAATCAAGGCGTGTGTGGGCTGAGGCTTGAGCATAGGTAATTCTAATGTGCAGTGCGGTCCTGGAGCCCTGGGGCTCCACCCACGCACAAGCAAAGGCCTACGGGGGAGGTTGGAGGGAGTTATTGATTTCCACCCTGGTGACTCATGAACAACATTATAATTTTAAAATATATTCATTCAGAATGGAAACAAAGTGTATATAAGTAGAGTTGGTTTCACTTTTCTAGCAACTGCTATATGTATATCTACACAGTACATTTCAGCAGTCTTTCCTCTGTTAATTAGAATTGTAAAAAACCCTTTTACGGGCACGTTTCTCTCAGGTACCACACCAAGTTCCCTGGAGACTCTTGAAGTTATTTATTTGGGTGGGAGGAGGGAACAGTTATGCCACTGGCTTACTCTAATTCCACTTAAGATTCTGAAGCAATTAGAAAAGATTCTGAGCAATAACAAGGGTCCTCCGAGTTGGAAATACACCTGTTTTACAGAATCAAATTTCTCATCAGTGAGGTCTTAAGAATTCCTAAGTGACATATGTTTCCTAATGAACACAGCAAAGGAGAAGCCAGCTGTTTTGTTTCAAGAAATGAATCATCATTTAAATGCTTTAAAAGTGTCACAACTCCCTTCTTTGCTCAGCTGTCCTATGTGACGAGCTTTGTGGCGTTCCTTTTTGCTTTTACTTCTTCCTCTTGCCCGCATATGCCCAGAAAGAATTGCTGAACATGTAACACATTTGTTACGGCACAGTCTGGTTTCTACAAGCTGCTGGGTTACAGGAAATAACGCAAATGGACTCGCCGTAAAATCCAGGACATACAAATGACTTCCACTACTATGTAATCTTTTTCTTTTTAATCTCTTTCAGAGTGTCAAGGTTTTTTATTTATTTATTTATCAGCAGAAAATTTCATCTTCAATGGTTAATCTATAAGAAAATCCTCGTTTCTGTAGAAGCTATCTTTCAGCAGTATTTTCTGGTGAGGGATATATGATCTTCTGAATAGCTTGGCTGCCCAGATTTATAAGGCACAGAAGTCGTATTTACTTGGAATCATGTTGAAATACCTTGCCTTCAATAAAGACGATTTTTACTGGGTGAATGAATGAAAGCAGTGCTTCCAGGCCTCCTTCCCTCAGAGTATTTTCAAATCTGCTCATCTCTGTCTGTAGCTTTAATGTGCATTATTTTTTTTTCTTGACAATGGCGCATTCACACTGAATCCAAGGTCATCCCAATTTTAGAATCAAATGGGAGTGAGACATCTTTTTAAATGGAAAAATGAATCTGTCATCTTTACAACACATAAAATTAACCCTATGAGTGACAAGGAGGAGAAGGCACCGGAAATTCATCAGCGTTGTAATTTTAAAACTACTTTTGAAGTAGTTATTTGGCTAAACCACTACTGGTGTATGATCAAACTCCACCCAAAATGCTTCACAACGGCCTAGCTTTGTGGTACTTAAGAACACACAAAATATATACAAAAGTGAGCCTGGGCCTGAGGCATTTCACAAAGGGATCTTCAGATTATTTTTACTACCTACGGATTACTCAAACATCAAGCTAGAAGCCAAATCTTACATCCTTGTTTCTTTTACCTCACTAGAACTATTTCCCCTGGATAGTTCACCTTTCTTGATACCAACTACAGCCCAGCCTGGCTCACCAGGGATTCCAGGGTGTCAGAATCCAAGGCCATGACATGGTCTGGGGACAGTGAGGGCTCTGGTCCCTGCACACTGACACCAGGGCACGGCCATAGCCTTGGCAAGGTCCCCGGGGAAGGTGGATGTGTAGGTGGGCAGAAAACACTGGAACTGTTTATGCACTTTGACAATCTTATTACTTTTTCTCCTTTAGGGACACCCACTTCATGTTCACCATTTCCCTAGGTAAAAATAAAACTAATAAAAATTGCACCACACACACAAAGAGTCTGCTTTTCAATGCATTTAGTCCTTACTTGAAAGATAAGAATAGTCAAGTACTAGCCCTGTGATAGCTTTCTGTGGGTGCTCTGTGCTTTTCTGGAAATCTTTGTCTTTTCCCCTTTTGTTAAATATTCCTACTAAATAACTTCAATTCTGGAGACCCCACCTGTCCTCTGGGTGATTTTTGCTTCTGAAGCAACATTAACTCTCTTGGGACAAAGCCTTACATCTCCCAATTTCTTCCTGGCAATCTCAGTTGGACCTCTATACAGCTCAGCTTCTTTGGTCTTCTGCTCTCTTAAAAATTGTTTTATTGTCCTCAGATCACTAACTCAACTCCACCTTCCCTGGGTAAACGACTATGGCTCTTACACACTGTAAAAAACCGAAATACACATCTTCAGGCAGCACCTGAATTCCTGCATGTTTGCATCAGTCAGTGAGGTATTCCTCCTCTCGTCAGCACCTTTCTTCTGTAAGTCCTCTGACTCTAGCACGTCTGTCTTCTTAGGCCATTTTCCTTATTGATGTTACCTATTGCCCTCAGATGAAAATGGCCAATTTTGCAAAATTAAGTAAAATGTAGCTAAAATTGGTCAATTTAAGCTTTATGATCTCTCTTTGTCTGTCTTTATCTACTTAACTATTTTACCTCTTTCAGAGTTAACACAAACAAAACGCACAGTTCCCTGGGCAAGCATTTCCCTGCGTGTTCTCACTCTCTCTCCTTCCACTCAGGGGTAATTTTCTGCAAAGGGCAGCTAATGCTTTTGGTGTCTACTGACCAAGATGGCCTGCATGCTGCTGTCAGCTGGATTAAACTTTAGACAGCTTCTTGCAGACCCTGGGCCCTGACCTCCCTTTTCTGGGAAGATTCACTTTAGAAAACTTGTGCTTCTAATTTTTTTTGATGCTTTGGAAGTATAAGTTCTTCGGAGAGCCTCTGTGTAGCTTTAGAATTCAGGAGATTCTTTTTCAAGGGGTTGGGAACTGCTCGTTTTGACTATAATCACCAAGGGCAGGGAGAAGCCCAACTTCAGCCTTGTTGCATGGTATAAATCCTTTTTTGTTGTTACAAAGGTGAAAAAGTGTACTTTTTCTTTAGGTAAAACCAATGGACAAAGATGAATATGGTTGTCCTTCTGTATTTATGGGGCACTGGCTCCAGGATCCCCAACTGAACACCAAACTCTGCACATGGCAAGTCCTTATATAAAATGGCATAATAACTTTCATATAACCTATGTACATCTCATCCTCCCCTATACTTTAAATCAGTTCTAGATTACTATGATAGCTTCACTTTTTTTTTTTTTGGTCTTTTTTTGAGACAGGTTTTCCCTGTGTACATCAGGCTGTCCTTGAACTCACTTTGTAGCCCAGGCTGGCCTGGAACTCCCAGCGATCCTCCTGCCTCAGCCTCTCGAGTGCTGGGATTACAGGTGTGTGCCACCATGCTCAGCTACTATATAATGTAAATGTATATTGCATTGTTTAGGAAAGAATGACAAGGAGAAAAACCTATCCACATTCAATAGTGATGTGGTCTTAGGAAGAATTTTTGATCCATGTTTTGTTGGTTGAATCATGGAGCTCTTCTGTTTTCCCTCTCGGTCTAGCACTTAAGATTTGCCCTTTGTTTCCGTGGAGTCAGGCTCAAACTGAGACTGGCTTTCCCCTCTATTGCAGAAGCCTGACATGACCAATTCTTTGCCTGTTTAATTTTGTCAGGTGAGATTTTTTTTTTGCTTTCACATCACTTATTCATCTCAATTTACTCGTAAACTCACAGCAATTTGGCTTCAACCCCAACCACTCCACTGATGGGGCTCTCTAATGTGATTAAGGACAGCTCTGCTGCTCGGGCTAATGGACTCTTCACTAATGACCTCCTGGCTGCTCTTGTACTCTCTTGGCTTGGCCAGAATCTAGTCCACCCTCCCTCCTCATTCTGCTGGTTTCCTC
>NW_004955488.1:5135723-5214736 GCF_000276665.1 Chinchilla lanigera | reverse complement strand
CCCCTCCTGTCTTCTCGTTTTTTCCTCCCTCTCCAACTGTTACAGCCTAGCCTTCTCCACACTGGCCAGTCTTCTCCTCAGATGACTCACACTTCTAGGTTTTTCTCTAAGATCCCAGGGCTTAGGCATCATTTATACAAAGTTATACACTCACTGTATAACTCTCATCTGAATCTATCACATTTATATATTCAGTTGTAAATTCTACAAGTAATTCATATCTAATAAACTCAAAGCTCAAGTAAAAGTATGCAACAAACATACACATGTATGAAATATATATACATATGTATGCTACAGGAAAGAGAAAAGTAAGGGAGTTATATCACACTGTCAACACTGGCTAGTCCAGAAGTGAGAGAATGATAATTAATCTCTTTCCCATGTATTTCTGCAGTTTGTCTTATTAAAATGAGCAGTAATTCCATTTTACAATTGGGAGCAAAAAGGAAAGAAAGAAAAACAACTTGTTCCCTCCCTCCCCTAGAAGTCTTCCTTCCTTAGTCTGGGTGTCCTCCTTAACCCCACCCTCTTCCCATTCTTCATGACGATGGTCACCCACCTGCCTCTTCCATCTGCCCTCACCCGGGGCAGGTCACTATCCTATCCAGCCAGGATTACTGCAGGGGCCACTCCTGTTCATTCTCGCCCCTTCCCCCAGCCCATATGGCTTCTGTGGGCACACAGAGACCTGTACATAACATTTGGATGTCTTTCTTCAAACCTAAGTAGCTATCAAATTCCTATGTGACCTAAATTCACTCCCTTCTCTAGCATCTTCATAGACGCTTTCTCCCTCTGAGGTTCCAGCTCTCAGGGTCTCTCAGCTCTTCACATGGACCAAGATCCTCCCCACCTCACCACTAGATCATCATTGGTCTTCATTTCTTTATTTGGCCAACACCTAGTCCTCACCTGGGTCCTAACCAGTATAAAATACCACCCATGACAACGCCTCCAGGACCCCTTCATACCTTCACACTGGACATTGTAAGACTTATTTTTGTATTTCATTGAACCTTTCTGTATCTCTAGTATCTCTAGTACTGGAAGTGAAGCCCCACCATGCTAGATTTTGAATCTGCCATGGCTAGCACAGTGTCATAAGAAAGCATATAGGAAGCATTCAACAAATTCTTGTTGAGTAAATAAGTCAATAATTCTAACTGACTAAAAATATGTGTTTTCAGAAAAACTTAAAAAAACAACAACAAGGAAACAGAGTCACCCATTCAGGTCATGACTACAGAATTTTAGTATGTTACATGTGCCTTCCATGGTATTTGTTGCTATTCCAATAAAAACATAAGTAGTTTATAAAACACATTATTTTATTGGTCCTGTGAAATTCTCTCATTTTTCCAGTTTACCTTTGTTCTGTGGGCTCTGAATTGAAACTAAATATTATGCTCCTAAAATTCTGAGTTATAATTCATCATAACATATTTGAAAATGAAATGTAAGACTTTATCTATGCAAGTACATAAAGCATAAAGTTACAGAATGGATGCACCCTGTGCAGAACAATTTTTCTAGAGACTAAAAAATACTTGTTCTTTGGGCCGGGTGTCATTCGGTGTGCATAAAAGCTCAGCCTCTTGTCCTGGTTGTGCTTAAGCTATGACATTTTCAGGGGAGCAGGAACAGGCTTTGAGCTAAAACATGACTTGCTCAGAGATGGTCCTTTGACTGGGAGGACCCATGCTCTTGGAATGTAGGACAGAAGGAGATGCAGATCATCACTGGTGAGAGTCCAATCCAGTATCCTCCATCTCACACTCCATCAACCTCAGGGCATCAGAGGCCTCTGCAGTATCAGGTCACACTGCTCTGTCAATGTGATTTATTTTTCTAACACTTTGGTTTTCTGATGGCTGTCACACCCAGAAAACAACAGAGCCATCTATTGCTCATCAGGGCACTCTATACAGTACTTTTTTGCAATAGCTTGTGAGAAAATCCAGTGAATCAGGGTACGTGGGGAGAACTCTAGTTCTCCATTCTTGGGTTAACAATACTTGAGGCAGATTCAGACTTAAACTTCAATAGCATTTGCTTATTGACACATGAGAGTCTTCTCCTCATTTCCCCTAAGCCAATGGGAAAAGACAGACTTCACAGAAACAATAAGGGACACAATCTTTGTATTTCTGGAACTAGGATTCTGCTTCCGATGCTATTCTGATTTTATTAGCTTATTTTATACGGCGCTGCCACGTGATGGGTTCTTGTACACCTTCACAATAAATGTGATAGTTGTACAATCTTGAATGTGTTTATTAAAAGTTCTTGAGTAGGTGGGAAGGGTCATGGTGTGTGTGTGTGTCTGTGCTACGTGTATGTGTATACGGGTGCTGATCTCTCTGCTCATCTCAAGAATTTTGGGGTGTCAGCACTAACCTTTGTTCTCTTGTGGGAAATGGTGACAGAACCTTGGAACCTGTAGTCAGGCAAATGGGAGGACTACAGCTATTCTAACTGTTTTAAAGAAGGTCTTTTCTGAAAGAGGGGAACATACCAGGACATGTGTGGGTTGAACTGTAGGAGCTGGCTATTTCTTTAGGCCCCAAAGAGTGGTATATCATTAATTTTCCATGGCTCAACTAATGAAAGAAACTGAGGACATGAACTCTGTTCCAGAACATAGAGCCATTAAAAATCCTGCAGCTCAACCTTTGAGGATACAATATTTTAGCCATGAGGGGAACATAGAGTTAAAAAACAAACAAAAACCCCACCAAGTTTTCTCTTAGGGGATGAACTGTGTACTTTAACACCCATTCTTATGTTAAAGTCCTAACCCCTTGTATTTCAGAATGTGAGCTCACTGGCTACAGAATTATGACAAAGCTAACTCGTGAGGATGAAGCTATCATTGCATCAGGTGGGCTCCTAACACAATATGGCTGTGTCCTTAGAAAAAGGGAATTTTGGGCATGGAGACATGACCACAGGGAGAATTCCACTTGAAGATGGCCAAGAAACTATTAGAAGCTAGGAGAAGGCCATGGAACGTGCCCTCCCTGGTGCCTTCTGAAAAAGAGACGCCTGGCAGCACATTCACTGTGGACTTCCGGCCTCCAGAACAGTGAGACGAAATGTTTTGTGTTCAGACTTCTGTTTGTGATGCTTTGCAGCGGCAGCCCTAGCAAGTTAGAACATAATACGTGGTCTAAGAAAGCTGTGAGCACTGAAATAGGACCTGAGCATGGCCCCAAGTCCAACTTCTCAGTTAATTGCAGGGAAACATTTTACCAGTCACAGGGAGAGAGGAGAACCCAAGGGACTTTTGGGACTCCTTACAACCAAATCAAGATTCAACATCCGCGTGTCTGTCTACGCTTAAGTGCACAACGCTCCCATAGGCCAGTGGATCCTGGGGCACAGGGTGTGAGAGAGAAGTGAGGATTTAGAGTCTAACTTTAAATCTTCTGCACCTAGAAGAGCTGCCTCTAGTACCTCCAAGGAAGTCTTAATTTTATGTGCCATTGCTGGACTCAACTCACTGTTTGGAAAGACCTTGAATATTTGATTTTGGATCATGTTTTTCTGCTCTTTCTAGCCTATGGATATTCAAGTGAAGTTATGATGTGATACAGGAAAGGAAAAGATTATTCTGCTAGCAGATTGGGTTTTTTGGATTCACAATTTGGAGAAGTCAGGGCTAGCACTGGTTGCTGGGGGGCCTGGCATCCACCTCTAAGGGCTGAGACCGAGTGTGGTGCTACAAGATAATACAACTATGCGCTTCCAACATGGACCTTTCAAAACACTATCTCATGTAAAATCCACTAGTACTTGGCCTTCATAGATACCACATTTTTTGCCCATAGAGGGAGATGATGGCT
Source organism: Chinchilla lanigera (assembly GCF_000276665.1). NCBI lineage: Eukaryota > Metazoa > Chordata > Mammalia > Rodentia > Chinchillidae > Chinchilla > Chinchilla lanigera. Next base: position 5,210,888 of record NW_004955488.1, on the reverse strand, counting down.
TTGAAGTTGACAGAGCCTATCAAATTTTTATTAAAATCCCCAGAGCTGGAAGAGCAGTTTACTGGACAGAGAGGAGATTTTCCTTAAAGGGAAGAATGTGCTGTCTGTGTTGTTGCCTTTTTAGAAAACAATTCTGCAAGATGGGAGCAGCTGTTTTGCAAAGTATTTTTGTGATGGAGATGGAAATCTTCTATCTTTTATTCTTTGCATCCCCGAGTGCACATGCAAAAACACACATAAATACTCCCGGAATTTTCCTGACCTCGCTCCTTAATCTCTCTCTCTATTCCTTGCTCCCCTTGTTTTTTTTCCTTTCTGATATGTGCTGTGATAGGGAGAGTTTCTCACACCTGAGCTTCACCTCTAAGTGACATAAGGGAATTCAAAGGGAAAAGATAGATTCGTATGTGAAGGCCAAAGGACAAGTGAGAGGAGGACAAACCATGGGCCTTTCTGTCTAGACAGGAGGGGCAGCTACAAGTAGTCTGCGCCTCAGCCCCCCTGGGTACCAACTTCAGCAGAGTAAGGGCTGCACCACTATTGAAGCCGCTGCCAGCTGAGGAGCCAAGGTCCAGGGCTCCAGTGCGGACATCACATAAATCAATGCCAATTTAAAAGCGAAGATTATTTTAACCTTGGAGTGTCATTTGATGTGTTTCAGTACAGGGTCCATTATTTAATCTCCAGGAAAATTTCACTCCAGCTCCTACTCTCTGTTTGTTTGTTATGACCCCACCATCCGGCTCATGACAAACTGCAAGATGAGATGACCTCAGTCCCCCAAAACACATGGGTGGGTGGTGGGGGCACTGCCAAGTGAAACATGCATCTCGCCTGATGTAGTACACTGAGTCCCTAATTTTGTGAGGCTGAGGGTGAGGAGGAGAAGGCTACAAGGCAGAGACATCAGTGTGGATGCTGGGAAGGGCCCCCACTTTCTTAGTCCACTCTGGTTGGATCTCAGTGTGAGAGCTCTGACAGCTCTCAAGAGACAGAATCAAGTGTTTAGTAAGTCAACTTCCACTAATTCCCAAAGGGGTTCCATCCTTCTCAGCCTACCTAGGTGGCTAAAGTACATCACTGAGAGAGGAAAAAAAATAAAGCTATGGCCCCTCTTCTTTATACAGTTATTTTGCAGAGCCCTAGTTCGTAATAGCAAGAATGACAGTTGCAGTTCTTTTAAGTGAGACAATAGCTAAGTTCCAAGTATTGCTTTGTTATTAGCAAGACTCCCCACTCAGCTGCCCTGGTCAGCTCCCACTTTTTGGAAATATAACCTTAAAGCTTAAACATTTACATTCGCAACTTTAAACTCTGAAATCTAAAGGCTCCATATGTTTCCATTTAAGGGAGAACTGACTCATTGGTAAGATAAAGTATATATTGAAGTAGTCTTGGGAGATTTGTAATGTCAGAAGCTTTACAAGTTTTGCAAGGGTTAGCAAATATTTAAGTAGCTGTGTAGCAAGCTGATAAATTTTTGCCAAGGGTGATAGTAATGTAGTGTACTCTTTAAGTTTTTCTAGGTGATACTGTGACATCAGAGCCAATTTCTTCTCATTAGTTTGAAGCATTTATGGTAAGTCTTATTTTGTAACAGTAGATACCATTACCTTGATTAAATTTAGGTACACTTCAGCTTACTTTTTTCACTTGTGCCAAGCCCTAATATTTTGAAAAAGCTAGTGTGGACTTAGTAAAAATATTTAATGAAAAATCATAAAATATATCTCATCTTTTTAAATATAATATTCCCTAGAAAACTTACATAAGTGAGAAAATTTAAAGAATCCCTAAATTATAATAGGGTCCCTATCTTAAATTTAAGATAAGGTTTAAGATAGTATCACATGTTTGGATTTTAAATTTGTCAACCACAAATTGTCCAGCACTTTATGCTGACCTTAGTTTGAGGAATGAAGCATTGGAATTTGATAATTAGTTAGTAAATTAATTAATTAATTAATTATTCATCATTTAATAAAATTCTTTTGAGCACCAGCTGTGGTCAAGGCCTGGGGTGGAAAATAGTGCCTTTGGGATTTGTAAACAGAAGGTGCAACAGTAGTGAGAGAAATTTATGGGAAGCAAAAGCAAGGAGACAGAGAAAACAGGGGAGTATCAGGTCTGTCTCCAAAATTTTCTGTGCTGTAAGATATCAGGGATCAGCTGGGATGCAGGTAAAGCACCCTTGTGAGTAGAGAGAACTCCTCACATGAAGTGATCAGACCCCAGATATTTTTAATTGAATGACCGCTGCTTGGAAAATTTCATTTAGATCTTTGAGTCAGACCTGGTTGCCACACCATTGCCATCCTGCTGTGCTTTCTGGTGGAGTCAAGAGCAGAGGGGCTTCCTTCTTGCTGCTCAGACACTGCAGGTCCCCTGGGATTCTCTACCTCCCCCAGTTCTATGAAAGGCACCGGGGAGGTTAAAGCTGCTCCTGCTCCTGGGTAGGAGACAAGCATTCTTGGGAACATCTGCTCTCTCTTGTGAATGCCTGGTTGAGATTTGGGGCACTGCTTCCCCTGGTTTTAGTGAAAAAAAAAAAAAAAAATCCATCTCCTGTTATACCGCCAGAGTTTCAAGGTGGCAAGGAATTACTTTCTGCCCATAGAAATGCTGGAGACAGGAATTATTAATGATGAGCAGAATTTTTTTGTATTAACAAACTTTGAATTAAACTTTTTTATTTTATAAAAAATAAAACCCTGGGTTTATAGTAAGATGCTGAGAATTTTTTGGTGATTTGTGGTAACATACTTTCAGAGTAGAAAGATATTTAAGTATATGTGATCATGTCTCAAAGTCTGAGAAGTTAGGAATTAGCAAGCTTTTTTTTTCCAAAATATTATACAATAAAATCTTTACGTATACAGGTTGTGGGAAAAAGAGAAGCCACACCTTGTTAAAATATCCACCAAGAGTCTATTGTATTCCTTGTACTCCAGGTGATCCTTTGCATTAGAAAAAACCAAAGACAAATATGCAAGCATTTGTCAAAACCATGTGCATCTAAGTAATATATATATAAAATAATAATAATAATTTTTAAGAACTCTCAAAATCATACAGCCAAAAAAAAAGACAAGTTTACTATTCTAATTAGCAATGAATTATATGGACATGAACTTATCCTCCGGTTCCCACAGGTTTTTCTAGGTTAAGTCTTACACAAATCCAAAGGCAGGTTCTGGGTAGGAATGTGCAACAGTTTACCAGGAGTTCAACCACTGGGTGTTCTTTATTAAAAGGAATTATAAGATTCTTCCAGGAAGGAAGATGTAATTTCAGTTTTTTCTTGATATTCTTCACAGAGTTTTATAAATGTATTCTAGAAATGTGTGCCCTCACATAGTACTAACTTAGAAAACGTAGGGAAAATCGTTTTTTTCTAGTGATTTCCCCTTCAAAAGTAGGCACACATAGACTTTGGGGCTGGAAGATGTCTGTTATGAAGCGTCAGATTTGATGCTTTTAAATCCTGGTTGTTTTTAGCTGCTCTGGAATATTTCCTAAGTACTTTGCTGAGTCACAGGACAGGAAAAAGGTTAAGACATCTGTTCAGCCCTAAAGCATATGTAGGAGAGAGGGAGAGAAGAGTTTGCAGAGATTATGCTTTGGGGAGAGGTCCAGAAGAAAATACAAAGCTTAGCATCATTTTAGATCAAGCCAAGTACATTCAGCCATCTCAGAAAAGACATTGTGTATTCCATCCAGACCTTGAAAGCCACAAGGACAGAAAATATTATCTAGGCAAAGTACTTACCATTTTACCTCGGAAGACAGGACACAGAAAGAAGATAATTGAGCAAATCGAGCAGCGCTGTTGCACAAATATTATTTTGAAAAGGGGAATGCATGCTTTGAAAAGGAAAGAAAAACATTTAAGGAACAACTTCTAGATGCACTCCCTGACACAGTTAACACTTTAGCTATATAAAAAAAATTAATCTTGGCTCATATTTATGCCAGAGGTTTCTTATCAATGGCTTGTGGCTGACGATCTCTTATAACAGGAAACCTTCGCATTGTGCACTGAACAGAAAGGACGCAAGGGATGTGGTGATGGATGCTTGGGTACAGGCTGGTCTAACGCTTGAGAAAATAATGGGCCTCACAAGGAACGAAGCTGACTACGACTGAGATAAACGATGTTGTTACCCTGCTGAAAGAAAAGCAACTCACATGAGAAAAAGAATTCTATGTCACTGCACATTTCCACATTATGTTTTCATCAGCCAGCTCTGTGGAACGTATTTCAGGTCAGGTAGGGGAAATAATGAGGAAAGCAATCTTTGGGTTGGGGATGGCTGCACAGTTCCTAGCCAGGAATATCCAGATTAATAACTCATTCTTGGAACTCAGGAGGCATGAGGTTCCTTGCATATTGATTCTTCTGCAGGGAGATAATGAGCCACAGAGAAATTTCAGACACCACAGGGAGGAGCATCAACAGGTCGCTCGGGAGTCCATGTACAGCAGGCATTCCGTGAATGTATATGGATAAGGCTCATTAGATCAAAGCTCAGTGATGGGGTGTATACATTTTGCATATACATTCTTCCTATGCATTCTTTCTAGTAAAAAGTGAGAGTCTTAATTATTAGGACTCCTAAATATAGCAGAACAATTAATACAGTCTCTTGAATACAGCAGAAGAATCAGTCAAATACTAATAGCCAATATTTATATAGTGCTAATCTTGTGCCAGGGATTATAACACAGTTCTGTAATGGATTAACTCATTAAATCCCTACAGTGACTCCGTGAGGAAGTCTCTATCATTATTTTTGATTCAAAGATAAAGAAGATGAGGGCTGGGAACTGTTAACTGGCCCAAAGCCATGCCACTGGTTAAGTGGCAGTGCTAATATTTAACATCGCATGGGGCCCAAAGTCAGCTGTCATCTGCACGACTATCTTAATGTAAAGTAGACTCAGCCTCAAATCGCTTCTGCAGTAACTTTTTTTTATTATGGTGATGAGTTGCCATGGAGACTATGAGGCACTCACTCTTCATGGTTTACTTCCCATACTGAAATGGCAAAAACATCAACACAACGTTCACTTAACGCTGCGTGTGAGCCAGAGCTCTCCCTGGAGTAGGAGGGGAGAAGATAAGCACTTTGCCCTTAGCTGTAGCCCTACTGTGTAGCAAGAGAAGCTGCTCTGTCTCTTCTTACATCTCCCACCGATCTCTAGGCATCCTCTCCTTACCAGATGAGAGATTCTGCTTGCATTTTCAAAGCACAGCTCCATGCTAGGACATCTGTCTTTGCTAGAGCAGCAGGTGGTTAGGGAATGTGAGAAGAGAGGGCCTTCAAAGACTCTGGGTGGCAGCAAACAGAGAAGCAGCAGAGCAAACTTTGTGGTGGGGACAGCATGGGACAGGAAAAACACAGCGTGGGTGAGAATCATAAAACCAATAGGATGGTGAGAATTTTTAAAAAACTGAGTATGGACTGCGTATGACCCTCTACAGTCTGGCTATCTGTTCACCAGGTACAGCTGAGTTCCATAGTGTGGATATATTTCTCATCTAGAATCCTGAGCTAGCTGCTGAGCTTCCTCTTGTGGGTGAGGAGCTGCTGCTCCTTCAAAGAATAATGACAAAAGCATAGCTCACAGAAAAGATCAGGGGCCAATAGGAAAGTCTGAAGGATATTATGCAGACACCTAAAAGATAAATAAACCTCTAAAAGTGATTTCCATATTTTCACGTTCTGTTCTTGCCATAAAATGTCACATCAACCAAGTAATCCTCCAAATAAGTTTGATGAGCAATTTTAGGCCCTACTGTATTAATCAGATGATCAGTATTTATGATAGCACTTTTCTCTTCAAGTCTGTAGAATACTTTGGGCCCCATAAATTCCAAGATTAGAGTAATAGAGATTTATATCTAACAGGCTACTTGCAGGCGGTACTTTACCCTGTGTCAGAGGGAACCCTGCAGAGGCTGAAAGGAGACCCAGCATACAGTTCTTGGGAAGTGTACATCTATAGTGATTCACTTGATTTTTCTGACACTGTCAGAAAGGAACATTCTCCATCAAAGCCGGGATAGTGACTATGGAGAAACCCTAGCATATGATGGCTGGTAGCAACTCTCTGTTTATGATTGCAAAAACACTAACCGGAGGGTCTTGTACCTGGGCCTGTACTGTAGCCACGTGACCAAGAGATGTCCTCCTTTTCTACCTTCCATTCTGATTTGTAACTTGGCTGGAGAAGACCCAAGGAATCAGTCACCTGTTTTCAAGTTTAACAAGTGCTGTCAGCCTTGCAGACTATCAATCAACTCCAAGGAAGGAGAGATTAAAGACCGGTGGCAAGTGACAGTTCTTTTGCCATCATAAGCTGTTAGCGTATGCTCCAGGGCACTCTCAAGAAGTCACTTTCTTAGGTTTGCATTCCTAAGGGCCCCGTGAGACCACAGAGAGGTGACCCAGGCCCAGCAGAAAGGAGACCCCAGCCACAGAAGGCATGGCAGCTAATGCGCTCAGGAGCTCTTCTAGGAAAACCAGTTGAAGGATTACAGAAAGGGAAAAATCCCAGTATCTTTCTCATAACCCTGACCCACAACACAGATGTACAGAAATCTTGGCTACACAAGTCCATCGCCTATGGAATTCTATTTCACACTACTTGAACTGGATTGGGAGATACAGGACATTTGAGATAATGGGATGAGTACACAATTATGGAACAGCTTTAAAACGCTAATGAACTGCAGGGAGGCACACCTGTTAAAACCCAGTGGTACTGATCTGTAATTATCTGGGAGGTCTAAAAGCCTAGTACGGGTAGAGCTCCCGAGGTTGTTTCCTACTGCAAAGAACCATACCTGGCATGATGCAGTGAATTAAAGCTTATCCAACTTGGGAATTCTATTCTCTCAGCAATAGTTTCAGCAGCGTTTAGGAAGTTGCTGGCTAAAATCTTGCTGTCGGTAAAAAACAGAAATACCACGATGGCTGCTACCAGCGTGATCGGACGCACAGGGTAAAAATGAACTGTGGCACATTCATCTCCTTAGGTTTTAGTTCTCCCTGCACATTCTCCGAGTTTCAAAGAGGGAAAGAATCTTTTGTTAAAATCATATTTTCTTAGTCCTGGGCTCAGCAGCTCTCTCACTTTTCACCAGTTCACCTACTGTTTAGCTCCGAGAATCACATTTTTGTCTGTTTTCTCTCCCTGTCTTTGCCACGTGCTGTCTGTACGCTGCAGGCTGTGAGCCTTTTATTTAGCTTCAGCGTAGCCTAGACATCATGGAGCAAAACCTCCGGAGCTCCCCAGCCAGCCCCTCTGCCCTCTTATGATCCTCACTCCTGAACTCTTTTCCTTTCTCTGTCCTCTAAAGCGCCTGTTAATAGTTCTTTTGTAATTTTTATTTTTCACTAGTTCATGTCTGCAGTAAAAAGCATCCTTTAGTTTTTAAGCCTTTGCTAACCAAGCCCACTTGAGCCATCTTCATGCTATTTGTCTCTGTGACCCACAGCTCCTCAAGCTCCTCGTAGGAGCTCCTCCCAGTGGGCACAAGTACTGCTTGTGGTCCTGTAAGTTTCCAGTTCACTTTACTCACAATGTCTGAAATACTGCAAGGGGCTGGGGACGTAGCTCAGAGGCACAGTGCCTGCCTGGCAAATGCAAGATCCTGAGTTCGATTCCCGGTTCCAAAAAAAAAAAAAAGGGTGAAATACTGCACATCTCTGTGAAAGCAGTTGTACTAATCAACTCCTTCAAAAGATGCTGCAAACATAGCTGTGCTTTAGGAACAGACAGGACATTTGCTATCGGAAAGTCACGTGGGCTCATTTTCAAGAAATATTTCCAAGGTCTAAGGCCTAGGAGACAAGACAGAGACCAGTGATTATTTTCCCTTGATATTTTTAAAAAGTCATTAAAAACTGAGACATAGGGCTGACAAGATAAAGAAATACAATAACGACTGGAAAAGCTAATGTCAAAATGAGCTTTCCCTCGCATGTTCTCCATCTGCAACACAGCAAAGCATTTTTACACGGATTACAGCGACTCACAGACAGCCCTACAGTCTCAGCTTTTATGAAGACCCCTTGAGGACAAAGAGCTTCTATCCTTCAAAATCCATCACAGCACAAGCTGTGCGCACAGAAGCTGCCCGGCCCACTGCCCCCATCCCCAGCGCCAAATGTCCACTGGATTCAACAAACTGTTGCTTGTCCATGAAAAATTCTGCGGGGAAAGTCAATTTCCTGCTTGTTGGTTTTGGTTTTAGTTATAAACGGTGTCAAACAGAGCAAGGGGTTACTGCTTCCAGATTTATAAAAGACAGGGCCAACAGATTTAGATTTATCAAAGAATCTGTCTAGTTTGTTGAAAGCAAAGCACTCCAGTTAGGTAGCAAAGAGTTCACGGGTGAGTTTTTGACCAGAAAAACAGTAAGACAGAATATATTTCAGAAATCAATTCCTTTAAAAAACAGAAAACTCAAATCCTTTCTTTCGTCTTATGTTTGCTCAAAATGAAAAACTTCCAGTATTACTTGGAATTTAATTATGTAAATTAAATAACTGTAATTTTGTAATGGATTATTGTTCTGAGAATGCTTTTACTGCAATTTTTTGTTTGTTTGTTTTTTGAGACAGGGTATCACTGTGAAGTCCGTGCTGGCTTCAAACTCACAGCAATCCTCCTGGCTCAGCCTCCCCAGTGCTGGGATTATAGGCATGTGCCACCACACCTGGCTCTACTGCAAATTTTTTAAAAATTAAGTTTATTGGTACCATATATATATAGTTATACACATATAACTATATGTATATAGTTATCATAGTCATCCTAAGGAATTTGTACCTGTACATGATATACCTTGGTTCTTCTTTTCTTCCCCAACCCCCTCCCTTCCCTTCAACCCCTCTTGCCCTCCTTAATGTACTGCAAAGTTTTAGAGCGGAAATGACATCTATTCTTCTCCACTGAAATATTACTAGAAATTCTTACAGTTTTTAAGCAAGAAAAATATTTGAGTGCTTACGTTATAATTTATGTTTCAACAGAGATCTTGAGCTCTCACATTTGAGATTACAGTGGTCCACTCTAGGGATAGTACATATTCAATGAAATTTTAAATTTTCTAGAAGGGGCTCTGTTTCCTTGAAATATTCTTCCCATTTTATGATTAATGCCTAAAAGTCCATAAAGAAAGGCTTAGCTATTTGATACCAGGTTTTTCTTTTAATCACCAGCTCCAATACAAATTTCATATTTGCATTGTTCAAGATAATTAAAAAAGTATTTTCACTTATAGTTTCTAGAAGAACACCATAATGTGACTGCAAAACAGCATCTTATTTCTCATAAAAAGTGAGGTTGTAGCCTCTATTTGATAGATAAGAAAAGCTAGGGATTTTTCTCTAAACCGCACAATATCAAGTGATAGAACTGAGTCTGAAGTTATGGCACTCTGATCTATTCCCATGAACCGCTCACTAAACAAATGGAGTGGGACAGGAAAGGAGAAGAATAAGTGGGGTGACACCTTGGGAGCAAGAATAAAAGACTGCACTGAGACAAAGAAGGAAACAGAAGATCTGGGAATGGTTTCTTTGCACCAGCACCAGGGTGAGGGCTCTCATTTTATGGTGTGAGACTTAAAGAAACTGAGTCATTACATTTGAGTCAAGCCTTAAGGTTAACTTCAGTCACAAGAGGTGGGGATCCAAATGGGAATACGTTCATAGGAAACTCAGATCTTGGTGCTAATGGAAAAGACACTTGATTCTTTGGCCAATACACAGAGAGTCGTGCAATTTGAAATGCTCTCATGCTTTAATAGATACGCTCAAATATTTTTATTCACATTGAAAATTGAGTCCAACAGGCTTTTCCAGATAAGGAATACATCCATGCATGTGTTCAGGTTGGTATTCTTAGATGGATCAAGTTTCTTTATACAAATGTGAATGGAGGGAAATAGAAGAGAAGTAAGCTGAGAGAAGAAAAAGTTACAAGCAGGTGATAACTGAAAGAATTAGGAACAGTATCAATCCTTTTGCCTTGGGAATAGTAGGCCTTGAATTAAATCCTGGGAAAGAAAGCCAGAAATAAGATGGCAAAGAATGATAAAGCAGAATAATGGTAACAATATTAATAGAGGACAATAATTAAGTTTGAGAGTGACACTTGTATGATAGCTAGTTTAAGTTGGTCTGTGCTACTGTACCAGAATACCTGAGACTGGGTAGTTTATAACAACAGAGATGTATTTTCTCACAGTTCTGGAGGTTGGGCATTCCAAGGGGGAAGCTCTGGCATTGGGTCTGGTGCAGACCTTCTTGCTGTATCCTCCCATGGCAGAAACTCAACCTAGCAAGCCGGGAAAATACCATGGGAAATTTCTTTTATAAAGGCTTCTTCATCTCATTAATGACAGTAAGGATCAACAGCTTTAGATTAATCGGGGAATCTGGCTAATTATTGTAATTGAAAGCAAAGCTATAGTGAAACTTAGATTTAATCACGTCTTAAAGTTTTACTTCTTAATATCGACACATTGGTAACACTGAATTTTAGAGGGGCCACATTAAATTTATAGCACAGCACATAGACTATTGCAGTTACCTCTTACAACCACTCAAGAAGCACGTATTATTTTTATTTTACACTTAATGAAAGGTTAACTATCTGATCCACCGTCCTACAACTAGTAGATAAGAGTTTTCACCTCAGGTCCTACCTGACCCCACACCCTTGATCCATTAACTCTTTCCCTTAAACTGCCTCATGATAGTAGACTAAAATATCAGTCATCTTACGGCCAGTTAAAAATATCAAGTGGTAAAAGATCACAGGATCCCTTAATGAGACGCAGAACCAATGGTCTCTAACCATAGAGAGCTCTAAGATACAGTGAAGTTAATTAAGCATTTCAAAGACTTGGATGACAAGAAGCGGCCAAGAAGAAAACTCCCAGAATTGGAGCAGGGTAATAATAAGTGGAACAGCACGGAGACGAAGAGAAATCACCGAGGGCCACACTAGAGAAAGGTAAGGAGAAAGAAAGAAGCCAGAATGCTCAGAGGAAAAGGAAGCTAGTAATCTCAATCAGTATCTTAAAGGAATTGTGAGTTTCTAAATAACATCAGACAGGGGCAAGAGTCTTAATCTTTATGAGACAGTAGAAGGAAAGGAGAAACAAAAACAGTCAAAAGAAGTAGAAAAGACTAGTTCGTCCAGAGTACTGTGACAGGGGAGCAATTTTAATAAATTGAAACCCCTGTGATTGTCACTTGCAGTGGAGAATAGCTAGGGGCAAGTTGTCACTCAGAGAACGTGAACTGTCCTTCTATTAAGACCATCTGAAGGATGCTCATGATATGCATCAAGGACATCTTTGGGCCTCTCCCCTCCGCAGTGTATCAGCCAGCGCCACATCGTCATTCCTGGTGAATCTCTGGAAACTGAGCAGCACTGTGATCCGTGATCTCTCCTGTCCCAGCCAGCTCTCTCCCACCCTGGCATAAACCCACACAACACTTTGAAAGATCTATGGCCCCTCAGGGGTCTCAGTCTAAGATATGGCCAGTGTCCTCTGCTCAGAAGTTCAGCGGCAGTGTGATGAACAGGTGAGGGATTGCAGCAAAAGCAGCTTCTGGATCCTGAGTGAGGATTTTTCACATCTGCCAAACTCACTCCTCCATGTGTTCCGGGGAAGTGAGCACTTGAGCTGGGCTTCTGTGCTTCTGGCCTGTATACTGAGCTGTGTAATTGAGTGAACTCAAGCATAGGCAGTTTATGGTTGTATGAATAAGCAAAATACTCAATATGAGACCTGATTGTTTTCCAAAATTCTACAGTCCCTGGTTTCATTTGTCATTTTGGAATAGGAATGGGAGGATGAGGCTGTGACAATGAACGCATTCAATGGGTATAATTAACCCATTTCATAAAAACAGATTTTCTGAATTATGCTATAAAGCTCATGCGTTTTTAACTACTTATTTTCCAAAGTGGAAAATGTCATTTCTGAAAGCATTTATTTTTCCCAGATATCACTGTAATTGGCGTGAACCTTACGGCATTATTGACAGAGTGGGATTTTTTGGGACTGATTTCCATGACATGGTGGTTGAAAAAAATGATTCCTCTCCTAATGTCCAGCTTGCTTATCCATCCATGAAATGTTTCATGGTCATCCCTCTTCAGTACATCTTACAAAAAGAAAAATATTATTTGTCAGCTTCCTGCAAATAGAAGGAGCGGCAGGAGTCTTTAGGGTGCTTTGCCACCCACCAAAGCAACGTCAATGACCCCATGAAAGGTGATAAAAACCACAGAGGCATGACAGCTGGCAAGGATAGGGATGTGTGAAACAAATTATTTGTATCTGATGGTGTCCCTAAAAGATCACCATCAACAAAAACCATGCCTTCGGATCCTATATATCCACCTTCTTTTTGACCTCAGAAATCTCTCAAAACACCGCCCAAATCAAGAGAAAAGTCAGCTTACACAGACCCCGCAGGCAGCCTCCACCTATCCATCCGCAGACTTTCTGTTCACTGTGATTGAGTGAGAATGCTCACTCTCCTTAAAAGCATTGGTAAAATGGAGAGGCTTCCTGTGCAGACAACATATGATTTCTCTTTGTCTTTTTGAGACAGGGTCTTGCTATGCAGTTCAGGCTGGTCTTGAAATCACTTTGTAGCCCAGGCTGGCCTCGAACTCACAATGATCCTCCTGCCTCAGCCTTCCAAGTGCTGGGATTACAGGCGTGCGCCACCACACCCAGCACAAAATATGATTTCTAAGGCACACTGCTGGGACATAAGATAGCGAGATTGAGGGTTCTAGCCCATACATTGGTAAGTTACATACAGGGTAAGAGCTCGTGCAAAATTCAAATGGTTAGAACATTCTAGATTACTCAAATAGCTAGAATATTCTAGAACATTCTAGATTACTCTAGAAGAAAAGCAACATGAATAATCTTTAGGTTTTAATTTGGGGTGATTGTAGTTTTCTACTTTCAACTGAAATGTTGATAGCAATTTTTCCTCCGAGCTACACATTGTACTAATGATAAATATACAAAGCTTAATTCTTAGAAACTTGTTAAAGAGAATACACTAAGGGAATTTCCAGGAAAAAGTACTGATTTCAATTTTTAAATACTTATCTTCTTTGCACAAACTTTTTCAGGCAAAGAAGATACTGATTTAGGTCAGTGTAGAAGTAACTAGTGATAGTAAACTTTACTACTACCCCTGGGTGATGTTCCTGTTTCTTAAAATGAGTTTGAAATAAGATTGCTGACAAATACAGATTATGAAAGTCTCATGCATCCACAATCCAACGTTGTTAAATACCAACCATTTGCCTTATTTGTTTCAGAACTTTTTACTATTGAATAAAAGCATTGCAGATACACCAGAAGGCTCTTCAGATCTTATTTTTACCAGATTCCTTGCCCTTTTTTCAGGTCCCTAAGAACACGCTGAAAGCTGTTGTTTCTTAGACACACAATTTCTTTTAGTTTTCCTTTAACAGCTCCAGATTATATTGCCTGGCAGAGAAGATTGCCTGCTGAGATTAGCTGAGCCCCTTATCTGCCAGGACCCAGACATTTCAGGGTTTTCTTGCCTACCTCACAAAGCTACACACAGTACCTTTAAGTACTGTGAGGCGATCTTTTTGGAAGCCATATCATTAAATGCAAACTATAAGATCATTTAAAGTCTCTTTTTTTGAACATAAAGGAGTCTAATAAGTCTATTTGGAGTCAGAGTCCTAAAACCTTAATGTTCACCCAACTGAAGAAACAGTGCTTAATTAATGCACTGGTCCAACTTATTACAAGTTTGGTGACTATATATAGATTCAAAATAGTCTGCCTCGTCCTTGCTATAAATAACATAAATGGGTCCAGATGTCTTCATATTTGCCTTCGAGAACATGATCTGAGGGGCAAAGTACTCAGTGGCCATAGGAAGATAAAAATCCTTTTCCTTCAGAGTGTTACCCCTATGAGTAAACCCAGGAAATCAGAAGCAACCAATACCGTCCCACTGCTGCTGTTCATAGAAAGAGAAAAAAGAAGTGATTAGGAAATCCAAGCCAAGTGCTAGTTTTTGAAATCTCAGCCTGATACCCCAGCTGTCTCACAGGCACATGCGTGTCTTCCGTGGTCACACAAGGTGACATCGGAATGTCAGCAATGTTAACAACAGCTGTGTTGTCTGGGACCATGACCCCAGGGGGAACAAGTGGCGTAAAAATAATTAACTGGCCCTGTCTCCATGTGATAGGCCTTGTGTGTCTCTAGTTTTAAATCTGAGGCTGTCATCTTGTTTTTTATAAGAAATGAAATTACTATTTCCATAGATGCCAATAAACAACGAGGTTCATTTTCTCTGAAGATACTGTTCTTGCGGTGCCTGGCTGTTATGCAATGCATAGGCAGAACAGACTGAGACTTTCTGCTGAAAAACAAAAATAAAAAACACCTCAGAAATGTGACAATGCCCTGATCAGATCAGAGCTTCCAGATAAGATGCTAAGAATATGAAGGATTTCCACCAAGATCTGAGGAGCTTCAAAATACATTTAGTCACATACAGGATGTTTTAATCAGAAATCAAATGTTTCAGTCAGTTACTTTCTGTTATCCGCTTTATTCAGCATCCAAAATGTGTTTGTGGTTATTAACTTGTTTCGGAGGTAAACTTTGCTCTCTACTGGGAAGACGGGAGCTTTGTACCCTGACTCTTCAGTGCAGAGGAAGTAACCTTGGGGAAGGATTATGCACAAATTATGCACGGTGATGAATGACGGCACACGTGTTCATGGGCTCCTGTGCATTTGGGGACATGCGCGTTCATCGCTATAACTGCTCATCTGACCCAACCTGGAGCCTTATTAGAAAGGCAACACCAGCGTGAGTTTGGGAAAAAGAAAGAAAAGATTGTAAAAGGAACAGACTGCCTTCTCTGTGCTACCGTTCTTCATCTTTAATGAAAAAATATGGTGTCCAGCGGATTTGGGTCGAGATTAAAATGACACAGTCTACAATCCAAGCTCTGTCATTTGTTTCCCTCACAGCCAAGTCTGGTGACTAAAAATTGTGAGAAATACTGTGACCTTCAGAATAATTTATTTGAATCAGTATGGCTAGCAATTATATCACATTAGAAATGAGAAAGAAAATCCCCAAACAACAACTAATCATTTTGGATAAAAGCACACATATTAAAACCTACAAAAGGGAGACGGGAGCAGCTTTCCTTACCACCTACCTTACCACTCCACTCGCATGAGGCCCTAGGTCCTACTGATGAGGCCCTCGACTCTGAAGCTTTGTGTATTTACTGGATACATCAAGTTCTTCCTGGCCGTGAGCCTCTGGTCTCTCACACAGCCGGCTCCTTTGCAAGTAATGTCATCCGCTGGAGCCTCGTCTCTGGGCCGCCTGACCAGAGTACACCTCCTCCTCCTGGGTCTGTCACGGAACCCAATTTACTGCACAATGGCACAGCGCACAACCGGAAGCTGTCTTGCCTATGTAAGTATGTATGCATGCACGCATGTATTTATATTTCAAGGAGAAAAAAACAATAAAAACAATGATACAAAATTTCGAGACAAAAGGAGAGTAACAGTGGTTAATACATTGAGAACTGTTATCTTCAAAGTAGTTGCTCAGATTACAAGATATAGGCATGAAAAATTGATCAAATGATATAGGCATAAATCTTTCCTTTCAATGAACTAATAGTAATTATTAGTATAACAACCTTAACTATCCTGTATATAGATATACAACTTTTTCTTTTCCCTTTCTACTTTACACCTTTCCCCCATCCCAGTTTCTCTTTCTTTTTAAACAGTTTCTTCCCATTTCACAATATCTATTGTACATTTTAGTCTTTGGCATGTGGAAAGCCAGCTTTTCCTGCACCATTTGTTAAAGATGCTTTCTTCTGGTATACATGTTTGATCCCTTTCAAAGATAGGGTTGCCTATTTATTTAATTACTTATTAATCATTATTACACCCTTCTGTCCCCATAACAGCGAGTAGATTACTCAAAGTAGGGGCTTTCTTTCTAGTTTGATTTTCTTTTCTTTTCTTTTCCTTTTTTCCCTTTCTTTCTCTCTCTCTGTTTCTTTCCTCCCTTCCCTTCCCTTCCTTCCTTCTTTCCTTCCTCCCTCCCTCCCTCCCTTCCTTCCTTCTTTTTCTTTCTTTAGACAGGGTCTTGCTATGTAGTCTTGGTTAGCCTTGAGATCAAAGTGATCCTCCTATCTTAGCCTCTACCTGGTTAGTTTGATTGTTAGTTTAGCTTTTTAAACCACTGCATATTCAACATTTATCTTAGTAAGGAACACATGGCCCCTGGTCCATAAATATTTGTTAATCAAAGTGTTTTCCACTTATCTACAGAGGATACATTCTAAGACCCTCAGCGGATACCTGGGAACTGAAGCTTATCATTCAATACCTTTTCCATGTTAAGTAAGTGTTTATCATACCTGCTGGCCATAACTTTTGGAGTTTAAGGTGAAATGGCAAAAAATTAGAATAATATTTTTCCTGATTCATAATTTCACAAGTAGATTTGTTCTTACCACAAAGCCCAGTAATCCCAGTATACCATCTTTCTTTGTTTTTTGAGAATTTTTACCTTTTCAATTAAATTAAGTATTTTGTAGCTTCTTTTTGGCATATCCCAATTGCCAACATCATATTCTCAAGCTCTGGGGGACATGATTAGGTAAAGTAAGGGTTACTTGAACATAATCCTTGTGCTGCTGTTACAGTCAATTTGATAATCTGACTGATTTATGAGTGGGTAGAGTATTAATCTGTGCAAAACTTGGTTCATCTCCTAAGCAGGACAGGATGGGATTGTATTAATATTTCATCATGTTATTTTGAATGGGGTGTAATGTTAAGCTTATGAATTTTTTCTGGCATTTTCCACTTAATAATTTTGGGCTATGGTCTGCCAGATGTAACTGAAGCCATACAAAGCAAAACAGCAGATAAGTTACTATTGTAAATGAATTCAAATTTGTGCCTTAAATTTACTCTCTTAACTATGTGATAGTGTCCTAAAGAGCATACTCCTTAGAGCAATGTAAGTATTCATGCTTTAAAGGTAACAGAAAGTCTTCCATAATAAAGTTAAAGTAGAAATAACATGACTGTACATATTTCACATCAGATCATTTTTTAAGAAAAGCAGCATAAATTACATTGGAATAAGCTGCTACAAAATTAGTGCTGTAGGGTTCTACCAGTGCTTTACATCAGAGGAGCGTGTTAAAAGTCTACACCCTAAGTAAGGACTTTCATTTTAAGAGGGAATCAAGTTGATGATAAAAATGACTGTTGAGATGACATTTATATTTACGTTACAATGAAAAACAGAAAATGCAACAAAATTCTGAACATCAAATTGGACAATTATACTGAATTATAAGTAAGCCTCACACACTGGAAAATTTTCCCTTTCTGATACATCTTCCAAAGGGCTGGAGCGGCACTTTCTGCCCAGACATTTCTCCTCGGGAACAGCAGAGGGAGCTGCTGCCCCACGTTACGCATTTTGGGGTTCTGTTTTTAACCTAAACGGCTGAGGCAAAAATGCGACATGTTGGCGTTCCCCGCTCAATTCCGATACTGCAATGATGACACGGCGCGCAAAAAACAATACCAGAAAAAATCCCTGCCTGTAATAGGAAGAAATCATAACGCTTTTAAAATCAATGTGCTTTTAAATAAACACTCTTTACAGTGATGATGAATGAGAAGTAATAGTAAAGTCAAATGAGTGGGCCCATACATAGTACTTCCTTTAATAGCTCACTAGTTAAATTCTCTGGCTTTCTCTCCTGCTCCGCTTCATTTCCAGCTGCTTGCCCCTTTTTACCTAAAGAAACTGAAAACCAGAATACTTTGCAATAGAATAAAGCATTTCCAAGCCTCATTATCATCATAGGAGACTATTTTCCATTGCCCCTGCTACTAAGATAACTACAAGGCTTTCTTTCTTTCTTTCTTTCTTTTTTTTTAAAGAGAGTAGTAAATGAGAAACAAACAAACAAAGAAATACAACAGTAGCAGCATACCAGTATCACAAACATAAATACATCAAAGGGAGAACATTCAAAGTGATACAGAGTCTCAAGCTATCCTCAACTACATTGCTCAGGTTACCAGATGTAAGAATGAAAGATTGCTCAAACCGTTATAGGGAATTAGAAAATAATTCTTCGATAAAACATTAGAGATAATACAGAGTTTCACTAGACAAGATGGTAGGAGTTCACCATTGTAATTCCATTGCATATTGTTACCTTCAAATCAGTTGCTCAGACCACCAGACACAAGCATGCACAATCGATCAGGACATAAAAAATTGTGAGCATTAACTGTTCATTTCAATATGCCATCAGACATCAGCAATACAGTTATTGCAGCTATTCATATATATATTTATATTTTGCCTTCCTTCTTTCGTTTTTCTTTTTTCCCTCATCCCAGTCGTTCCTAGAGCCTATCTTAAAAAGAAAATTTTTTATTAGTATAAGGAATAATAGTTGAGACTTAAAGAACATCACAAGTAACAAAATGCGACCGCACAGATCCTGTCTAAGCAACCCTCATCAGCAAGAGAGAGGCTGTAAAACTGAGGAGAAAAAATATGAGGGACTCAATTGTTATCACTTACTTGTGAGTGACTTTTGTACCTCTTCGAAAGTAGATGTACATGCCCAGAACAAATACTCTATACATTGTGTGATCATTCATTTAAACAATTTGATAATAAACACATAATTTTTTAAAAAGTGGGTTTTGGGAAACGTAATGTGTTGATATCATTACAAATTCAACACAGTCTCTTCTATCTGCCTTGTGAACGGGTGTTCGGTATTATACTAACGAGTCCAAGTTACACTTAGATAACACTTTCCATGCAAAGGAATGTTTTTTTCATGTAATGGCATTTGATCATTCTGGCAACTCTGGGAAGTAGATGGGATGGGTACCAACATTTTGAATTTACAGAGAAGGAAATGAAGATGTGAAAGTATCAGATAAATTGCCTAGCATGGGCTAGTGAGGAGAAGGATTAGGTTCCTCACTGTCATCCCATAGCATCTCATTGTCCCACAACATGACAGAACCATGAATTATAAATTGAAAAATAATGTACATGTGTAATGTTTAAGCAGGGCTAATCATAGACAAACCATAAACCAGGAGCTTGCCTTTTATGCTAAAAGATAACAAAGGTATGATTAGGGATCAGTTTCTGAGTCTTATTTCTGGCTTTCCCTGTTATACTTGTGTGATCTCGGGCAATTTATTTGATATTTACAAGCAGCATTTGTCCACCATGAAGTAAGGATAATTTTTACTTCTCAAAATAGTTGTGAGATTCCATAAGACAATGAAGTGTTGTATCTAAGGAAGACCTAGTGCGGAAATGGTTTAGTCCATCTGTCTTTCTTGCCAGCCTCTTTCCTTAGGTGATAGTACTATTTCCTTTCCCAGTGAATTGTTTGTTGCTCTTATACTTGGCTCTCTGAAAAATTGCCTACCATCCTAAACTTTGTGTACTTGAAGGTACTGTTACTCAAAGACACTTCTAGTTAATGGTTTCCCTCTGCTATGGTTTGAATGTGTCCCACAAATTTCATACATTGGAAACTCCATCCCCCAGTTCACCTGTTAATGGTATTGGGAGGTACAGTCTTTGGAAGATAATTAGGATTAGATGAGGTCAGGACAGTGGGACCTCCTTCATGAAGTTGGTGGTTTTGTAAGAGGAAGAGGAAGAACCTGAGCTGGTGCACTCTCTCACCATGCGATGCCCTCAGCAATCTTACCATGCAGCAAGAATGCTTCACCTGATGCTTGCACCACGCTCCTAGACTTTACAGTCCCCAGAGCTGGAAGGGACATAAACCTCCGTTTTTAAAATAAGTTTCCCAGTCTGTGACAATCAATTATAGCAACAGAAAACAAAGTAAGGCACTCTCCAATGAAGAATGTCCATTTAGCATAGGATGGCTGAAGTCCTTTGGGGAACGTAGGAACTTTTTATGTTGTATAGGTAAAACCAACTCTGCTCTTCAACAGTAAATTTGACAAATACAAATACATTTAACATCAGGGGTCATAACCAAGCTTGTTAACCAGGTTAGTTGCTTCTGAATTACAAGCATTCTGATTAAGGATAATTCTATTATATACAGATTATATGTGTATAAATTCCAACTAAGTCTTCCCTAAAGACATACATTTTCCCTAAGGATAATATTGCTATTGATTATGGGGAGCTAATTTGGAGTAATAGACAAAACTTTTGAAATGTTGATTCATAAAGACGGCTTATATTCATTCAAAAGATTTAGCTTTTAGTAAAAATCCCTTTATTATAAACTTGTTTTGCCTGAGAAGATATAATCTATTTGAGAGAAAATGTTCTTTATATACACACACACTCACACACACACACACACACACACACTATTAGTTAAATAGAGAGTTGTAGGAAATTATTCTCCGTAAACAGTTTGTGCTTTTGGTATAAAAATTTCTTAAGAAAATGAGGAAATATAAATTTGACTTCAGAGCAAAGGATCACAAATAGAACTCAGTACAAGACAATCACACTGACTAGAATACATTTTTTTTCTCAGTAACTTTTCTAAAAACAAACTGCTCAAATATAATGTTAAAATTATATATTCACTTATTTGAGGGATACTATGCTATTTAATAATGGATTGATGAGAAGGATAAGATTGAGTTCTTGATTTTTACATTTCACATTATCCTAACACAGGCTTCAAGAGTCTCCCAAATTGACCACTAGGGTGAGTCATACCCCATCTCCAGTCCTGATTAGAGGGAGCCTTAAGCATTTTAGCCTCTGTCACCCCTTCTTTTGTCCTTTGTCCTCCTTCCTGTTATGAAAGGGATCAGGCTGCACAGGGCAGAGTGTTGGAGAAGATAAATAAATAAAGAATAGCATTTTGATCTAAAAATGTGCAAACAGACTGGGATTTCTCTTGATGTTCTCTATCTCTCTTTGCACTGGTCCTAGGGGTCAAACTCAGGGTCTTATTAACACTGAGCTTATCCTCAGCCACTCCCCCCCTCACCTTTTGGTACCAGGAATGGAACTCAGGACCTCGTGATTGCCAGGCAGGACCTTGTGATTGCTATCGTCCCGGGTCTCCCTCTGTTTATAGCCCTCTTTACATCTGTATGTATATCTCAACTGTAAACACAATGGCATCTACAGTGGATCTTGTTTTCTCTTTCAGTCATCCCACTCCAATGTATCTCTCTTCTCTCTGGTCACTGGAATTTCCAGCTTAGAACTCTTCATACATTGTTGCGCCTTCCCAGGACTGTAGAGCTCCCCTGGCTGCTGCACGGCCTTCATTTATCATGGTGGCTGTGTGCTTTGTTGCCAGGCTATGTTGGCTACACTGTCTTCCTCTCCCTAGCTTGCTGTCTCTTCTCTTTTATTTGCTTTCTGGACAGCCCTCCTCAGTCTGTACACTTCAGTCAGAAATTACTGAAGGAAACTAATTCTAAGCATCACCTTTCCTGAATTCTCTTCCTCCCTCCACATTTCTGTGAACTACGTCAGATCTCTTAGAAGGCAAGGGTAGGGTCTTACTCAGCCCTGCAAGCCCAGCCCTGAACACAGTACTAGGCACATAGTAGGCCTGTAAGTAAAGTCTGTGAAACAGTTCACCAATGCGAATTAGAAAGAGTTAGATGTTTTGAGCAATCCTTTTCTAAAAGTGTTAGTTATTATGACTTTGAGGGACTCTTTGACAAACCCTTTGTTTCTAGTCACTTGGGAAACAGCGCTTCTCTTTCTAAAGGACATTGTTTGGACAAATTAAATGTGAAAGTGACACGCAAAGTTGGGAGCTAGTTATTTTTCTTTCCCTTTCAGCGCAGTCCTCACGGAGCGCCTCCAGCTCGGGGTGGTGGTGGTGTTGTAGCCTAAGACTTCTCATTGTGTACACCAGTTGCACCCATGACCTGAGCAGCTTCAAAAAACACAAAAGGCAAGGAAAACTGTACCCCAAGGTGAAGTCTAGATGATACTTATATGAGAGAAAAGAGATTTCATTTAGTTAGGAGATTCATCCCAGAATCAGAGATTTACATAAACCACAATTCTTTTTTTTAAAATTTTTTGATACTGGGGATTGAACTCATAACCTCAGGCTTGCCAGGCAAGCGATTATGCCACTGAGCTACATCCCTGGCCCAAACCATAATTCTTAAAACAGAGAGTGCTGAAGGTTTAGCTGAACACTTTTCTTTTTTAAACAAAAGTTGATCTACATATAATGCTCATATCTGGCAATCTGAGCAACTGATTTGAAGACAACAATACGCAACATAACAGCCACTGGTGAACTCCTACCATCTTGTCTAGTGAAACTCTGTATTGTCTCTAATTTTTTTATTATTATTTTTAATTCTCCTTAATGGTTTGATCAATCTTGCATTCTTACATCTGGTAATCTGAGCAACCTCGTTGAAGATAACAATATGTAATATTACAGCCACTGTTAATTCCTATCATTTTGTTTTGAAACCAATATCATTTTTAATGGTTTTGCTTTGTTTTGTTTTTGTCTGTGATGTTGGTATTTTGCTATTGTTCTTTTTAAAAAAACTATTCTCTTTAAAATTAAAAAAATAAATATAATACAGCAAAAAATTCTTTATTTTCTGTGTAAGTTTATTCCTTATTTCTTTAGTCTAATCTGCTGGATATATTATATTAAAAAAGTTAATAGCTACTTTTATTTCAAATACCATGTACTCAGGATTTAATGAGTAGTGTATATCAAATCCATGGCTGAGTCTAAATTCTGAACTTGTTATAGGAAACAAAATAAGCATTTCTCTTCCCCAAACACTCTAGCAATAAACAGAAACTGTAGAACTGAGTATTATAAATCTTCTCATATAGCCACATATTTCTCAATCTTTCAAGTTCTTTAGTAAACTCATTTTATCAATAGTTGAGAACTCATTCCAAAAGTTTGTGTTATCCTCTTGTCTCCCAGACATTTGGCAGGCTTGTCATGAAGGCTTTCATCATTCAAATTCCTCCTTTGAGGAAACAATTACGTTGTGTTAAAAGCAACATTATACATTTAGAAAACTACACAAAGGTCTAATTTTGCCTGTTGGTATTCACCAGCTTTCTTATTTAAAGCACAAAACAAATATTCAATACCTCGCAATATGTTCTCTGTTTTGCCAAAAAATTTGGAATGAAACTATATGAAGCCGATACCTTTACAAACTAGATTCTAGTATATCCAGGTCATACCTTTGTCTTCTTTATCACCAATGTGAATCAACAACAATCAGTTAGCAATAGGATTATCCACTTGAATGGCTAACATGAAATAAAGGACGGAACAGCAGTCCTGTTCCCTTTGGCATGTGACGGCATCTGGAGATTCCTAATGTTCCGTCTGTGAAGTACTCTAGTGGTGGTGTAAGTTCTGGTCTTTGCAAAGTCACTAGTCTGTTCTATATTTTCTCATTGACAAAATGTATTCATTTCTTTACTCATTCATTAAATGATCAATAATTACATGGTACAAACTAGAAAATGTGAGGTAATGGTGACAAAATAGAGGATTTTAAAAAAACACACACACACTGCAGTCAGACAGATAAAGAAAAGAATAGTAACAAAGCACTGTGCTTTGTGCAGGAGATCAGAGGGCTACAGAGACAGCAGCACACTGGCCAAGACTAGGGAGAGAAATGATGCTTAAGCTGAGTCAGGAAGGTGGGGAACGACTGCAAGCATGGCATTCTGTGATAGAGAAGATTAGAGCACAGATTACAAAGGAAGGAAAGGGCTGAGAAGAGGACAGCCAAATTTAGTCACAGGGAAATCGCTAAGTGCCCAGGCTAGCACATAGAAGGATGAAGTCCATCTTTCTTCAAGGAAAAGGAAGCTGGTAAGGAGTTCTAAGGCAAACTGTTTAAGTTATTAAAACCAGCCTGACTACACCAAGGCTTGAGTTGCACATCAGGGTCATGATGGAGAGATGCTCTTCCACGTGGAGAAGGTAAAGGCAA
The DNA here is from genome assembly GCF_000276665.1 of Chinchilla lanigera. Lineage (NCBI taxonomy): Eukaryota > Metazoa > Chordata > Mammalia > Rodentia > Chinchillidae > Chinchilla > Chinchilla lanigera. The sequence goes on along the minus strand of NW_004955488.1, from coordinate 5,186,747 downwards.
CCAGACCAACTCTTAGATGGCCGAAAAATAAAGGTATGCATTGACAAAGGCTAAATTAAGGAAGTGGAGTAAGGAGAAACAGGAGGAGATGGACTGATGAGCAGTAGATATTGCAGACAGCGAAGCAGGTAGAGAGTGAAAGGCAGTTAAGAAAGGGACCAAACCCAAGACAGAGTCAGGTACCAGAGATGAGGTAAACCAGGCCTGTGGTCGAGGGCTGAGGTGACAGAAATGAGGCCCCAAGATGGAGCCACAGGTTTAAGGCTGAGGGCCTCCCCAGAGAGAAACAAGAGCTCAAAGCTGCACGGTAACCAGCACCATCCGGTCCTGTAGTACTGAACAATGTAATACACCTATACAGGTGACCAGACACTCTGGCTCATGCCTGCCCCTTCCAGAAATGCCTTTGTCCTCCTCCCTCTATGTACCCTTGTTACACACCTTGCTTTTCTATTAGGTCATTATTAGCTAAGCATCTGTACGTGTCCTCCCACAGGATGATCAGAGTTTAATGGAAAATAACACACAATGAGCCTTTACTGTATAAAAGATACTATAAAAATAGCCTTTACTAGATAAAGAGCTTCAGCAGTAACCTGCTTTCAGGACCTCTCCTGCTCTTAGGAACTTTCTGTTAATATGAGTAATCAGTTGTTTGGGAAGGCCCAGCTTGATTGATCTCATTCACCATTTCCTACTCTTAACCCCCCTTTGTCCCCAAGTCCGTTCTTCGGAGACATGAGACATGAGCTCAGCACATCTAATGGGTTGGGAGCTACTTCCTGTAACAGAGGGATATAAACCTGACTGATTTAGGGAGTGCTTACATACGGAGCAAGAGGAGAGATAAGAACTGTGGAGTTGCTTTTAGAGTTTAGTTTTGGATGTGCTGCTTTTGTACGACCTATGACACCTTCATATGGAGATGCTGAGCTACAGTGGAATGCGACTGGAGCTCAGGAGCAATGTCTGGGTTAACTAAAAGACTGTGGTTCATGAACCTATGCAACATACCAGCAGGGTCTGAGGCAAAGCTGTTGAGGAAGGAGACAAAAGGGCGGGGCCCTAGAGTTAGCGGAGAAAAACCAAAGTCATTAAACCAAGGGAATAGAGAGTTTCAAAAAAGAATAACAGGGGCTGGGGATTTAGCTCAGCGGCAAAAGCGCCTGCCTGGCAAGCGCAAGGTCATGAGTTCGGTTCCTGGTACCAGAGAAAAAAAAAAACCAAAAAAAAAAAAAATCAAAAAAGAATAACAACAGTATAAACTCCTGTTGGAATTTCCTGTAGCAATGAAGTAAGATGGAGCCTGTAAGTGCTCAGGGAACCTGGGAGCTCAGACATTCTTTGGGACCACAGGAAGTTCAGCACCATGAGAATAGCTTGGACACGAACTCAGCTTCTTTGGGCTGACGAGTTACCAAGACTACAAGAAGTAGAAACCTTTATCTAGAAGCTTGGAGTAAAAGAACTAGAAAATCCAACGATTTGAAAATCTTTATAATTCTTGCTAACAAATCCATTCTATGAAATTCTATGAATGACATAGTTTCCCATCAAGAACAGTAGATATGATTCCCTGGTTATCTATCTTACCCCCAACATGGATGTTAAGAAATTAAGAAAATGGAGCTAAGGTAAGTTTAGAATGGGTTCATCAGTTTGGGTGCTTGGCTTGGGGTCCTTAGGCAGGTACCACACTTGTTCCTGTCCACATAATAATGAAATACATGAGGTGTGCAGACAGCCACCAGCTTCCCTTGTCTCTTGGCTTAAGGTAGTGATGGTGTGAGGGTGTAAAAAGTATAAACTATGCACCCAGGTGCTGATGTCCACCATTCTAAATGGTGCAAAGAGGAAAATTATTACCAACAAGGGAGTACAATACCTTTAGGTAAGACATAGAAATAAAAAGGCACTCTTTGAGGGGACAGTCATCCTATTATTTACTCACGGGTGGTCCTGGAGGTCCTGGCTTTCCGGGGGGCCCTGGCTTTCCTCGTCTTCCCTTGAAACCAAAGAAAAACATAATAAATACTATGATTTTATTTCATTTTAATATAGGACAATATTATACTGCAGTACCGGAGACACTAAAAATTAACAAAAGTGAAACAATTTCAAGTCTACGTGACTTAAACATCAATCGATTCTAAAAGCAATGGGCCAGTTCTTGATGGTCATGCTAAGAAACGCAGTCCCTGGAATGAATAGATCTTAACTGTCATCATCAGCTTTTTATATCCTGTGTACCTCAATATTCTGGCAAAGTATGATAAAGTATTTGAAAGAAAGGCAAAGGTTGGCAATTCATCTGATGATCCTATGGCTTGATCTTGAAATAATAAGTATATCTACCATCTTAATTTGTTATTTCTCAAAGAGAGATCTGAATTCTAATTCTATAGGAGTTACCTGAGTATGAGATTGAGTGATAAATATATATATACATATATATGTATATATATACATATATATGTGTGTATACACACACACACACACACACACACACACACACACACACACACACACACCTGGACTTCATCTTAGAACAACAATGGTGAGCTTTGTAGAGCTTTCAGTAATACAAACAGCCTGCTGAGGCATGTGTGCTATTGGTTCGCCTCTGCTGTCCTAGATTTAATGGTTTAGAATTTGGGGTGATGGAAGCTATGAATCTGCATTTTAGAATTACTTCAGGTAATTCTTATGCTCATTAAAGTTTGTGAAGCACTGTCTTAAGGCATCATGATACATTCTAAAGTGCATTAACTAGCTCTTGTCTTCACTCACAGGTGGTTAACCTATTTTATAAGTGAACCAAAATGTATAACCTATTTTATAAGTGAACCAAAATGTATAACTTTTGCATATTAATCTTCATTATTGTAACTGAATGTTAACTTTCCTAAGGTCACAATCAACCAAATTCCAAATGCAAATCAGAAAGATAAGTACCTGTTAACATCTTTAATTATATGTCTACTACCACTTAAGAACACTCAGTTATTATAAAATAGTTTTTAAAATTTTTTTAAAAAAGGAAGTAAGCTTAGATTTTGAAAGTATATATTTCAAATAAGCAACATGTGTGAGCATATGTTTTCTAAATATTGCCATTCTATTTCATTGTTACTAATTAACTTATTTGATGACTATATTGGTAGACTATCTATACAAATTAAAGCATATGATAAAAAAAGCATCTGGTTGTTTTTCTTTTTTTTTTTAAACCTGTAAGTATAAACACAAAAAGGTTTCTTCAGTTCACTATTTTTTTTTCTGGAAGTGTCAGGCAAAGTTGCTCCATATCTCTGATTTTCCTCTGGGGTTGGAGTGAGGAAGGAAGTCGACTTATCGCTGGAATGTGCTGAGTAAGGTCTGGAGGATGAGCAAAAGTCTCTTCTGTGATTGGGTGACAAATGTGCTCATGGTTACTAAAGGCAAGTCAAAGACGTACCACCAAGCTCTCCTCATCAAAATTGTGTCCCTTTTCACAAATAATTCCAGCTCACATTTACAGAATTGGAAAATTTTCCTTACAAACAGAAATATAATTGTAGTGTTTTCATGTACCTTCCATTATAGAGTTCTTTGGGGGATTATAAGACTGGAATGAGTATATAATTTGATATTCTGTATATTTCATACAAGTTATACACACGTGTACTATTTTCTAATCTTACCGTTTACATTTTCTGAAAACCAATATAATGGGTCTTTTAGAAAATGTAAATCAATTAGCCTTCGAGAACTAATCAGTGATAAAAAGTTTACTCAGAAAATAGATGAGATGTAATTTATTAATTCACAAGAGCATAGAGAAATCAGATCAATGGTACCTAAGTGATTGGGTCTTTCTTTACATCTACATTAGGTTGAGGTCAGTTAAAACCATAGGATCTAGTTTTGTTTGCACTCTGCTTTCTTCAAAGAAGATGTGTATTGATTTGGGCTGAAAATGAGGCTGATTATTGATCAATTTTTATCACAGAGTTAATGTGTAAGACAAACCAAGTGTCAGATATTGTAACACAACACTGGTATTTGTTAAGATGAGGAGCAAAAAAGCATTCACGGTTCCGTATGGCGTGGGCAGGAATCCAAATTCCCATGTCTTCCTGCTGGTCTCTGCGTTCTTTAAGTCCAGCCCTGCCCTTGCCGGGATGGGAATGTGCTGATCTGCATGCCCTGAGACGCACAGAGAGGACGACGTTGGCTGTGCGTGTTTCCTAGAATGGATGAGCAGGTGACACATTTGTGAGGTGTTAAGTTAAGGGGCATCTTTGTGCAGATAACTTTTACCAGCCCCTATTTTCACTTTAAACCTGGTTTTTAGGCTTGGTTCTAGTAACACACGGAAGCAGGTTTGAACAATTTTTCAAGATTTCCTGTACACAGCAACACAGCCCCTCTCCTCTTAGTCCCTCCCAGTTGATCATAGGAACAGGAAAGGCTGACCCTTGGGGCTTCTGCTCCAGATTTCACTACCCTGGAGAGGGCGCACTGACAGCATGGAGCAGAGGATGGGTGGCTGAGAAATAGGAGGGGAGGCTCTAGAGAACGAGTGAGAGTGCTCGTGGGGTCACAGTTTCTATAAACACAGTAGCCCCAGCCCACTCTTCTCTCCAAAATATCTCAGGAATTAATTCCCTAACCCACTGGCCCCCCGAATCACCTTGTTTCACTGAGGAGAGTAGAATAGTATAATCTCCTGTTTTTCCAGAGGATCTCTCATTTGCTTAAAAGTATTAAGGAAAGGCAAAGGTCTACCTAGAGGATCAGAATAGATTTTTGGTAGAGTTGATTTATTATTGAAGAATGACAACTTAAAAGATATTTTATTATTAATAATTATACCATGACGAAGGGCGTAAACCACAACTCTCTGCCTAGGACTAAAAATTCCTCCCATTTTCAGAGGAGAAGGTAATTTGTGGGACTGTGGTAGACCGACAATTTGTAACCCCCAGCTGAACTGAGTAAGTGTGGTGTTGGGTATGGGAGGCCCATCTGAGGATTGTTGCCAGCAGCAAAAGAGGCAGAAATGGAGAAGAAGAAAGGCTGTTGGGAGCAGGTAGAAGCTGTAAGAAGCTGCTGTTTCTTTTGGAGGACCTTGTCATGCTGGCTTTCCTGATGAACTCAGCTGTTCCCATTGTCCAAGGAGCTCAGGACCTTGCTGTCACTGAGAATGGCTTTGGTTCACTTTGGGGAAGGTCTGGTCCTCACTCTGAGCATCATTTCCTGGCTCCAGCTGGGAAGAAGGTGCATAGGTCAGTCTCCTGGAGAAGCTTGTCATGTTGGCTTTCCTGATGGGAACTCAGCTTTCCTGATCATTGGAGGAGCTTGGGACCTCACTGTTGCTGAGGATGGCTGTGGTACCTTTCAAGGGAGCTCTGGTTCTTACTTTGAGCGGTGCTTCCTGGCTCCAGGGCAGATCCCTCAGCCTGCTACCACAGATCCTTCATCCTGCTGGCACAGACTTTCTAGATTCCACCACTGACCTTTGGGCCTTCCCAGCACAGATCCACAAAACAGGGCTCCATGAGAATTGTTGTGGGCTCTGGGCCTCCAGTTGGATTCATAGGAAGCATTGTTGTGGGTTCTAGGTCTTCAGCTGGACTCATGCAGGACATTTCTGTGGGATCCAGGCCCTCAGCTAGATTCTCTGGTTTTGAGCATGTGGACAGATTTCCTGCACTCTTTTGTATATGATTCTTTGGGTGACTGTTATAAATGATTTTATAAAGTATGTGTCCTGTATTATACCATTCCCCTTGCAATATAACCCCAAACCAACACAGGGGCTCAGCTCTTCTTCTCAAAGGCTCAAGGAGCTAGACGAGGGCACCTGGAGCCAGGGTCTGGGGGCCACATCGGCCAGGGAGCAGCCTGGCAAGCGGAGGCAGGGCTGGTCACTGCTTGTTGGTTTTCCCTTCTGCATCCTGCTGCTCAGTCCTTTCCTTACAAGGTGTGTTGTCGGCCTGCTCCAGGGGGAGGCAGCAAGCAGGGCTTGGAGGTGAGCAGAGATGAGAATCTGGGCAGATACCTTATACAATTGCTGAGCCAGGAGCATGCTGAGTCCTGAACCAGCGCTGTCCTGGTTAGAGTGGCTGTTCCCCAGTGGTCATTTGTTCAACACCAACTCTGATAACTTAGAGTCTGGGTAAATCTCTAAACACATTGAGACCTACTGTCCCAGTTCTACTCTCATTGGGCTAATCTAACACTTTCCTGACAACTGAGGTATACACCACAAAACACGGATTGACCCTAACAGGTTGCCCTGGAAACCACAAAGTGCTCAAAATGTCAGTTTTCTGTTCAGCAACAGTGAAAAATTATTTGACAACCATTTAGATACCTGCCTCACACACAGCGGTGTCCAAACCTGACCAGGCAGCAGCATCACCCGGAGGGCCGGTTGAAATAGTTTACTCTGGCCCCTTTTGGAGCTCCTGAGTCAGCAGCCTGGGGTAAGATCTGAATTTGTGTTTTTAATAAAGTTCACAGTAATGCTGGTGCTGGGGCCAGTCTGGGTACCATGCTGGGGACCGCCATTCTAAAAAGTTAAAGCTCACAGTTCACACTTAATGTCAGGAAATCCTGTAAAGCCCCTTACGTTAATGTAGCTCAGAACAAAAGAACTCTATTAGTTTTGTGATTGTGTGAAGCTGACAATAAGATGTTCGTGGTTAAGCACAGAAATACCTGGACCGGAATCCCTGTTTTTAATCTTACAGTAACATTTTATGCCAAGAATTTTTGCTTTATGGTACTTATCCATTGCTACAGGTTTGTAGAGGGATTCAAAATGAGATCATTTGTTAAATTCCTGCCACAAAAATGCATCAGGGTGGCAGCCATGAAGACAAACAAAAGTAAACACAGGAAATAACAAACGTTGACAAAAGGTGTGGGGAAATTAGAACCTTTGTACGCTCTTCACAGAATGGTAAAATGCTACAGCCAGTATGGAAAATATGGAGTTCCTCAGAAAATTTTAAATATAACTACCATTTGATTTTCTGGGAATATGAAGTATATCCAAAAGAATTGAAATTAGGGTCAAGTAGAGATATTTGCATCCGTGTTCACAGCACTATTTTTAAATGACCTGCTGCCCCAAATATGCATCAATAAATGAATGAATAACCATATTGTGGTACCAACACACAACGGAAGATTAGTCAGTCTTGAAAAGGAAAGAAATCATATCCCAAGCAACAACATGGAGAACTCTGAGGATACTTCATTGAGTGAAATAAACAGGTCACACTATTGTATGGATCCACTTATAAAAGATATCTAAAGTATTCAAATTTCTAGAAACAAAAAGTAGAAAGGCTGTTACCAGGAGCTCAGAGGAGGGACAAAAAGTGTGTGTGTGTGTGTGTGGGGGGCGGTTGTTTAAGCCTATGGAGTTTCAATTTTGCAATGTGAAAAAGTTGTGGAGATCTGCTTCACGACAACACGGATATACTTACTAAACTGTACTGTTAAAAAGGGAAAAGACGTACATTTTATATTATGGCAAAATTAATGTATGCTCTTTGAAGTCATGATGGGCTACTCATGGGGTAGGGTATAGCTGAACGGAAGCAAGAGGGGGGTTCCTTGATGTTTCTTGAACTGTGTGCTAGTTACAGAAGCATATTGACTTTGTGAAAAAGAATCCAGCTGTATCTTTATAAAACATATACTTTTCCAAGGATGTATATTTCAATAAAATTAAAAAAAATAAAACCATGAGATCATCATAACAGAACAATGCTATTTAAATGATCTAATAACATCATCTATCTATACTGTCTGTGTCCAAGGCCATAGTGTCATTATTATCAGAAAGAAAAGAAAAGAAAAAGCCAAAGAAGGCTGTTGAAATAAATGACATCTACAAACTTTCAGCAGTAAAAATAACCTGAGCCTCTCAGGCTAACTTGTGGGAGGAGAGCACGTGTATCTTAAATTAGACACTTGATTTATAAACACTTGGCCCTCTGGAAATACTAAGAAGAGAAGAATGCAAATAATGGACCATTGGTACTTAACTGACAGATGGTTTTTGTTGTTGATAAGGGTGATGAGGATGAAGATGAGGTTATGGCAGTGATTAGCCTTAAATAAAGGGTGGTATGCAGCCCCAAGCCCCGAAAATGAAACATGTGTCTAAGGAGACTTTCTGAATTGCCAGGTCTTGCTAATACAGCTGCTGCCTTTCAAATATTTCCCTGTTACCATGTGTGTACGGTGCACATGCTTCGGCATCGGCTCAGCTGAACGAGGTATCAAGGAAATGTCAAGGAAAAGGAGACAGAGACTTGACTGGCACTCACAACTGTGAATGAGGTGTTAATTACACAGGAAAACATTACAGACTCTCGGAGAAGTTTAGCTTGCTTTTTTTACATGGTGAGCGGAAATAAGATTTATGACTAATGTGGTAAAGAGTTACATTCTGAAATCAATGATACGTGCAAAAAAAAAGGGCATGGAATATTTATGTAAGGAATGCATAATATCTTAAGTGCATTTTACATCTTGACATATTTAAAAATACACCGATGACAGCAACCACACGAGTCATAAAGGTCTCATTACTTCAGGGATCAGACAAGTGGCTCTTGTAAGGACATAGCAAGAGGATGTAATTCAGTATGAACAAGTGATTTGAAACAGGCTGAGAGCTGAAGAAAGATGAATCCATACTGTGACCTTCTTCGTGGAGGCTGAAATCTTAAGTTTTCTGATTTCTATGATTTTCTTGTTTCTCTGTCCTTTTCTTTCCTTTTGTTTAAATAGATTCTGCTAATAGCTAATATGACGTTCCAAAGAAAATTGAAAGTTGTGACATAATGACCTGGCCCCTGAGCTTTTCAGCTAAAATAATGATAATCTGAAGGAGAGATTAACATGCATTACAATAAGATTCAAGTTTTCTTGGTATGGATATTCTGGTACAATTTAGGTTATTTTGCTGCTATAATTCCGTTGTCACTGCTTAATTGACACAATATTTATGGGCTACAGTATGAAGACTTGTTACACGTACATGGTATACAATGAGCAAAGTGGGGGTAATTAGCATTTATATGTCTCAAACATTTATCATTTCTGTGTGTTTGGGAACCTCTGGACTCTTGTAGCTATTTTGAAACGTACGATCAACTTTTCTAGATGATAGTTCCCCTACTGTGCGATATGGAACACTAGAGCTAATTCAGCCCATCTGTAGTTTATCAGTCTGTCTCCATGTCCTCCCTCCCCATTTACCAGCCTGTAGAGACTGCCACCATAGTCTCTACTTCTATGAACTCAACGTTTTTAATTTTCACAATGAGGGAGAACACGCTTTCTCACAATGCACTCAGGTTTTCCACAGTGGTCCTTTTGTCTCTTTGGTTCTTTTGGTTTTGCCGATCTTGCCGGTCTGCCTGGATGGTCTGGTTTCTGCTTGTCTTCCCCTCAGTACTTACCCAAACTCTGCAGGTGACTCAAATCTCCTTCTGCTTAGGTTAGATTTGTTGGGACACGCAACTGCCTCGCCAAATTGCAACTCTCCCAAGCCTCACTTTCTGGCTATGTTGCTTGTGCATGTCATCGCCAATCTTTGCCAATGCACTTGACTCATCTTGGTAGCCTGGGTGAGATGTGGGAGGTGTGGTGAAGCAATTTCTTGAATACAGTGAGACAGTTTCATGTCTGTGTCCTATGTTAGGAGGGTTGGAGCTGGAAGTGCACTGTGAAAATGTTTTCTCCCTGTATGAGTGCTCACAAGAACTTGCAGGGCTGGGGCAAGGCTCCTCAAAAGCCAGCACATATTCTAAATCAGATTTAATGCAGGACACAGAAATTTACAAGGTTGGTCTACAATTGGCGCCCACAGAGTCAAATGTAGATGAGCACAAAAGATCTGTTTGCGTGCTAGAGATCAAAGGATCCAGCCAAAGGCCTGCAGCCCAGAACAGTGCTCCATGGAGTCCAGGGTCTGCGCAGGGACACTGAAAGATGGGTGGTAGGAGCTGAACAATCTGTGCTGAAAGCCCAGAGATGAAGCCCTCGGCAAAGGTAAAGACAGAGCTCCTCTGAAGAGAACAGCCATGGCTCCTCCTAAGAAAGGCAGCCCGCATGAAGCTCTTCCAAGGGGAATCACCTGAAACGCGTCATCCTGGTCTCCTTTATACAGTCCCAACAACAATCCTCCTTAACATGAGTCTTTCACACCCGGAACCAGGCCGACTCAGTTCAGCTGGGAATTCCTCACTCGAGTTGTCAATCAATTAACCACCACACTCTTTGGGACATTCTTATCCGGAGAAGGGGAATCCAGACTCAGGCACTGGGGTTCCGTCTGAAAACTCTGCTGGTGGATTTTCACTTATCCAGAACCAAGCACTTTCATAATGTCTCCCTAATATGGAATTTTATCTTTGATTTTATTTTACTTATTTATTTTTTTTTTGGTACCGGGAATCGAACTCACGACCTTGCACTTGCCGGGCAGGCACTGTGCCGCTGAGCTAAATCCCCAGCCCCTATCTTTCATTTTAAATAAGAGAATTGTACTTCCAGTTTTAGAGCAGATAAAATCAGCATGTCAGGGAAAAATAATGCACAGAAAATGATAGTATTTTATTTATTAGAAATGTTAAAATAAAAACAACACAGAGAGATCCATCAACAAACTTCAGACAGGTCACAACTTAGGCTGGTAAACAAGAGCAATTTAACCGGACTGGCCAGCACTGGACAGAGAAATTGTTAATGACATTGCATATCCTGATGTCTCAGTGAAGGTCCAGGCACAGGATATATTTTCTGTATTTCTGAATTGCTAACTTTAAAAGACAGATCTCCAAGGGCTGGAATCTAGAGCTGAAGGACTGAACTACTTAGGGCCAAATAAATCCATAGAAATACATTTTGTAGTTGTGCCTGACCAAGGAAGAGAAGAGGCTGCCTAAGGTGAAGCTATAAAGATCCCCCAATTTTAAAACTGAAAAAAAATTTTTTTATGGTGCAGCTCTCAATTAATGGGGGTGAATTTAGTGTATTGAATTGTATTTGAATCTTTACGGATTTCAGAGATAAATGCTATCAAAATCATGTATGCAAATTTTATTCAGCAAAAATTGTGTTTTACATACTGGAGCCGGGGTAAAATGTGTTAAGATGACTAAGACCTGGATTTTGCCTTGGAGAAGAAGGGTCAATTAAAATGATATTTGGACAGACTTGTTCATTTGGTGAGCTATCGTCCTAGGTGATTTACAGGTAAGGGGTTCCAGTGAGGGAAAGTAAAAATGAAGTTGCTTCCTAAATGTGCTGTTTGCTAATTCTCTTTAGCCTTTCCTTTAAGGATTGAGGGATCACAAGGATGTGCAGGGAATGTGGGCAGACAACTCTGTCTATACACTGACTCTTTGAAAAGCCCCCTGGAGAGGAACAACTTCTGCCGGACGCTTGGACAATAACTTGTCCTCTTGGAGACTTACCACCAACCTTTCAGTTGTGTGTTGAGAAGGCATTTTCCTGCTCACTACCTCCTTTTCTTGCACAATTGATTTATATACTGGGAAAATATACTGGTGACCTTTAAAGCTGAACACCTGGGGGCATGGCTTTGTACAAATGCTGGGTATGGTTTTTCTTTATGTAAATGCTATGTTTCAAGTCCTTAAACTTAACATCTGTTGTCAGTTGAAAGTATAACTGGGTAAAAGTAATTTGGACCCTGTCTTTATCAATCTTCCTCTTCTCAGAATAAGGTCAGGATTTCCTGGGAAAACTGGTAGCCCCATTGGTCCTGCCAGCTACAAACGTAGATCACCTGCCAGATTCTTTTGACGTTCTCCTTTGATTTTTCCTCTGCTCCTCTCTAGGGAAGTATCCTATAGACAGAAACCCCAAATACGTCTTGTTCCCAGCAGCCTTGTTACATCGAGGGTGTAATATATACACATATTACAGTCTATGTAACCAAGTTAACTTTCTCAACTACGAAACCTTTCCATTGTGACTTTAAAACTCTTCTGTAGTTTATCTGTGCCCTCTTCTCTGTATTTTTGCAGAACATATCCCCCCCTTCGAGCTTGCACATACCTATAATCATTCATTAATCAACACGAGAAACATTTATGGAGTTCCTATCATGGGTTAGGCATTTCTGTATGCTTTGAAAATGCCTTCTGATCCTGTCCTTATGGAGTTTATATTCCAATGGGGACATAATAAGAAATGAGGACACCAAACCCTTAGTATATGCCAGACACAGCTCAAAGCAAGTTATGCATTTTTACTCATTTAATCCTGAAAGTATATTTGACGTATTTCCATTTTACAGATGAAGAGATGAGTTACAAGGTAAGGTCATGTGGCTAGTACACGATGGAGTTAGGATTTGAGTCTAGGCAATATGGCGGTACCATCTTTGATCATTCCCATTATGGTCTACTTATTGCATATCTAATAACTAAGCAAATTAAGAATTTGTATATAGTTTGGATAGAGATAAGAATTATACAAAATAAAACAAAGTAAGGAGATAGAATTATATGGGATGGTGAGCTGTCTTGGATAGAAAAATCTGGAGAAGCCTCAGGAGACACCTAAACCTAAGGAGTCTATGGGCCAAGAAAGGCTTGAGGAGGATCAGCCAGCAGGGGAGACAGCAAGAACGAAGCCCTCAGTAGGTCTTGTTCAAGGAACTGCAAGAAATGGGTCGCCAGGGCAGGGCAAAGGAGTAGTCAGGCAGGAGCCTGGCCAGACTCTGGTGGGCCTTATGGATTACAGTGGAGGTTCTGAGGTTTATTTTGATGGAAAGCCAATGGGAGTTTTGTTTTAAAAAGGTCCTATAATATAAAATTATCTAAGCAGGTGTTCAAGTAGATAGAAGACTAGAAGATAAATCTGCCACAAAGTTATCACTTAATAAAAAAATAACTCAATAGAACTGATTTTAAGTTATCTGATTTAGGTTATTTATAACAACACTTCTTCACATTTGTTCAGATATCAGGAGTTGATTGCATGTAATGCTTCTCTGTTTACATAAGCAAAATATTTTCACCCTTACATTATGTTACTGAATATAATATCTATTATTCTCCATATACTAAGATGTGAGACTTATTTTATCCTTTACCATGAACTATGGTTTTTAAAATAGAGAGCTGCATTGTATAAGTCCTCCTATAAGACTTATACAAGGATATTAATAATTTAATGAACTCGTTCTCAAGGGGGAAAAGTGTTCTTGGAACATGTCAGGATGAGTTTTCAAGGGAAAGACCTAATTAGCAGTGTCTGAAGCATATGTCATCACATTTAAAAAACAAGAAGTAGTCCCTATGGACAGAATGGTAAGTTATGCTTCAAAACATTAACTCCTCCAGTTAATATGTAGGACTAATGAGCAATATGTCAGTTGGCTGGCCTAACTCAAGTGAAAGACCTTACAGGAGGGGGAAAAAGACTGTTTAAACTCATTTATAGAAATATTCAAATGTAGTTTATAATTGCATTTGTGTTATGATATTGTAACTAAGTTCTTGTGAGAAATAATGCCATGGTTTTCGACATTTCTTAAGACAAAAAGATGCCCCAAGATGACCAAAGATTCCAATGAAGTTCTCCAGTGCAAAGCAGAACTCTGAGAAGGTAATGAAAGAAAAACAAGCCCTTAATCATGGCTCATGGCTGAGAAACCAACTGAAATAAAGGTATAAATTTAAGTTGCGTTGTTATTTTTCATATATGTATATTTTTTCAGATGATTACTTGGAGAAAGTTGTATTAAGGAAAATGATTTATATTCATTCAAAACACTTGCAGACGAAGTCTATCTGATGTCCAGTGGCAGTGACATGCAGTCACACGCTCCTTTGGTCTCTTCCCTCTTAGCATCAGGATGGGCAGGACGGCTGGCTGGGAAAGGAGGGAGGTTTTCGGGATTGAATGCTGTTTTACCTAAGGAGGCGGCATCCCTAACTTTAGCTCCAGTCTTTTCAGAATATTTTAGATTTCACAATGAACACAGAAGAGCCCTAACTCAGTGAAAGTGGAATGTCTTACAATGAAGCAGGGCTCTATCCTCCTGTGCTGACTCCCTCTCTCCCTCTTCCCTCCCATCCCAGCGATTCTGGCCCCTTGAAGCTCCTTAACAGTTCTGTCTCAGAATTTTGCCCTTGCTGCTGTCCTACCTGGGAAGATTCCCCCAAATCCCATGGGGTCCTCTCCCTCACTTCTGTTAGATATTTTCTCAAAGATCATCTCTGACTTTCCTGTGATAGTCATTACCCCCTTGCCCTGCCTTTTCACTCTAACTTCATTATCACCATAGACCACATAAAAACATGCTTGTCTTATTCCTGTCCATCTCTGTAATAGCATGTGAGCCCATAAGAGCAGAGATTTTTGTCTACTGCAGAGTCTGGGAAAGATAGTAAATACTTTAGGCTTTAGAGTCTGTGTATAACTAGCTATCCATCTCTGCTGCTGTGTAGCATCTACAGACATTATATTAGCAAAATAGGGTGGACGTGTTCCAATAAAACTTTATATACAAAAACAGGTGGTGGACCAGATTTGGCCTAAGGGCCAAGGTTTGATGACCTCTGGCCTGTTGTGTTCATTGCTATAGCCTCAATGCCTGCAGCTGTGCCTGACAAACAACTGGTGCTCATTATAGCTTTGTTCTTGCTCCTGTGCCCAGCTAATCATGAAAATGGAATTGAATGGTAACTTTTTGAAAAGGTGTAGCTAGAAAAATGAGGAGCATGTACTAATGAGGACACCCCTGGTTCTATTCATTACTACTCCTTTACATAAGCATCCACATCAAAACTCTGAGATTAATCATGTCTTGAAGAATCTTTAGGAACTGGAGATGTTTTTGTTGCTACTTTCATTAATGCTGTGATAGAGTATGCTTTCACATACAAGCCAACCTTTGTAAGTAGTTTGAAGTTATTGTGCCAAGAAAGGTAATAACAATACAGATATGTGAAAAGAGCAACACGGCAAATGTTTATCTTTCCACAGCATAGAATTTACAACTTGTAATATTTTTCAATATTTTCTCCAAGTCTTTTTAAAAGTAAATACAAATTAAATACAAATTTAATTACGGATTAAATATAAATCCTTTTCGACTGGTCCTATTTCCCTCATCTCTCACTGGGGTAACTACTCTCATGAGTTTAACTCTGATGTCATATATGACTCTGTGTGTGCGTGATTTATATATACGTACACGTGTATATATGATCATGTCTTAACATCTGCGTGTGTGTGTAGTTCACTATTTTGAAGTTTTATCAATGCTGATTCCACTGTAGGTAGATAACATTTCAAAATGAGTATATGTCCAAATAGAAAAGCATAGAATACAAAAATTAGAAGGTCATTTATCATATTATAGGGCAAAACCTTGGTTATTTTTTGAGGTTTTCCATGTTGGGGCCTAATATTGCTCAAGTCTTTCACCCACCTAAAGAACTAATGATCTAAGGAATGCAGGAGTTTAGCACCATTCTATTTTCCTCTGGTGGACAAACCTTGTCCTGTGAAATTCAGTTATTACTCTATGGCAGTGGTGGCAAACCTATGACATGCGTACTGCAGCCAGCTGTTTGTTCTCACCGAAAGCTGTAAAAGATTCACCATCACTGCCTTATGGTAATTTTAAAATACAAAATTGGGTATCATGTGAGACTTGTTTCTAATAGCACAGTAATGGCAAATGTTTTAAAATGGAGTTTAAAATATAAACAGTAAGATGAAGCTAAATCTAGGCCTGCTCCTCCAAAGTATCAGTTTCTTAGAGCTCTGAAATAGAGTATACATTTTCAAGAGGTTAGATATATGGCGACCTTACAAACGCCTCCTGACACAGTTCATAACATCAAGGGATGGAAGGAAGCAGAATGGGGAGTCTCTGGAGCATTTGTAGTCCATAAAACATTTCAAAAGCACCATGTCATCCGATGTTATAAATAGTTTCATCCCAATGTGCTGCTGGTTTTACAAGCATCTATACGCCAGCAAAGAGAGGAAACTCTCAAAACTGTTCTAGAATACCGGTAGAAGTACAAATACTTTTTAGGAACTGATTAGAGCAAGAGTTTATTTACCCAGCACTTTGTAAAATGGAAACATCTACCACATGGCACGGCCAAGTGTCCATACAAGAGCAGTAACTGCCTTTACAAGCCAGGAGCCAGGGCATCAGGTAGCAGATTTGGTGCTTTTGTTCTAATGTGGAAAAGGCACCTTTCCTGCTCAGCTGCACCCTTGCACCGAGAGCCAGAGTTGGTGAGTGTGGCATGGGCTGCATTTCACTTCCCAAACATCTGTTGGTTGGTCACATTTCTTTTCAGTATAACGTAAGCTACTGTGTTAAGCAACAAATCCAGGAAAGTCCCTGGGATTCTAAAGAAAACACTAAATCTTTCTATGGTTATGGTCCTAGAGGATCTCACTGGGCTCAAATAACAGAAGTTATATCATAAGTATAACATAGTAACCAGCAATGATGAATGCTAATCCTGTAACAAGGCCTTGTACTGGCTATTTTATGTACACGCATATTTTTCCAATCTTTGCTTTAGGCTTGGTATCATTAGTTCTATTTCTGTTTTATAACTGAAGGTCTGAGAACCGCAGAAGCTCTGCATGACAGAGCCAGGGCACACCCAGGAGTTGGTGCAACTCCAGCATCTGTGCCTTTCAGGCTTTGCATTGAAGTTACGGAGAGGTTAACATTTCATTAATAAAAAATTCAAGGAACCAGACAGATCCCTGTATAAGGCACTGATGAAAGGATGCCCGGTCCTCCTTCCATGAGTAGGGTTTGTGTGCCACTCCACAGTAAGCGGGGGTCCCTCTCCACACACTGTCCAGCATTCCTGTAGACAAGGTGTAGGTTATACTCAGAAAAGGAGAGTCCAGATGGGCATGGGGGTGTAGCTCAGTGGTACGACCCATGGGAGGCTCTGGGTTTAAGCCTCAACACCAGAAAGAAAAACCCAACCAAAAACAAAAACAAAGAAAGAAAGAAAGCTGAGGGACACAGAGAGGGCTGGACACAGGAGCATAGGAGGACAGCGGGTATCCAGTGTTAGGGAGGGTCTATGATGACCCATTTTCCTCCGCAGTGGGTAAGCTCTTCTGTATATCCCATTGTATTCTGCCAATTCCTTTTGAAAATCTGATTGGGACCCTCTAAGTTGTTTTCTGACCTCTTAACTCATTATGGTACGAAGTTCAGAAAACATCGCTATGGTGGGAACAAAATTTGGCAGCAGACTGAGGATAGAGCCTGACTTTACCTATTTCTTGACCTATGACCTTAAGTTCTTCAAATCTCAGCATTCTCATCTGAAAAGTGGAACGAACAACCCTTAACAAGAAGGATACTGTATAAAAGATAATACAGAATTATTTATATTATGCATGTTATTTTTATTGCTATAGTATTGCATATACTATCAGCATCTACAATAGATGTAGGAGGTCCTAACATTGCCATTCTGTGACTAAGTCAGCTTTAGCCATGCCAGAATCAGATATGATTATCCTCCAAAAACACATAAATAAAGAAAAACCAAAAACCTAAACCGAGTGCTAGTTATCCTCACGCATCCTTCCCTGGGATACCTTATCCAGTGTCTTTTTATTTGGCTGTTCACGTGCCTCAGTCCAACACGCAACTGCCTATTTTGCTGAGCTTTCACACTGTTTAGCTCCGATTGGTAACAGAACAAATCACCTTTTTAAATCCTTTGTGAGGAATGAATCTTCAGATCTCAGAAGGTTAAGTCAGACTGTTCATTACACTTCACTCGTTCACTTCCATTTCATGGGGTAGGTGTGCACTTTCCTCTTGCAATACTTTTTCAGAGATTCCACTTACAAAATCTCCTCTGGCCCTGTCGGTGGTATTGCCTTGCATACAGATTCCAGAATTATTCTAGGTGGCCAGGAATAAACCAGAATGGATAGTGAATATGTCACCCATACTTTAAATAGAATATGGCCATCTTATTCTAAGTCCTGTTATCACATACTGCATAGTTGAGAATTCCCTGCATACTTTACTCAATTCTGAGAACTATCTTGGTTCAGTGCATATTTCCCTTAATTATTACAAAGTTAAACTATTTTACAAAGCATAACAGTAACATTTCAAACTTCCAAGAAGGTTTTCTGCAGGTGATAAAAGTTTTGATGGTTATAGTTTTAGTTTATCTATAATCAACTCATAGCCTACCTATAATCTAACTCATATCAGGGCTTCCTAATTCAATAGTGAGGAACCAATTTTTGGGATAATTGTGCTGCTGATGTTTATTGGTTTATTGAAAGAACAGTTAATGCTTAAATTTTTTAGACCAATATTTCATGCTTACATCTTGTAATCTGAGCAACTAATTTGAAGACAACAATACGCAATATAACAACCATTGGTGAATTCCTACCATCTTGTTTAGTGAAGCTCTGTATCATTTCTATGGTTTTTTAAAATTATTTTTTATTCTCTTTAATGGTTTGGTCAATCTTGCATTCTTACACCCGGTAATCTGAGCAACTTTGTTGAAGATAACAATATGTAATATAACAACAGCTGTTAATTCCTATCATTTTGTTTTGAAACCCTGTATCATTTTTAATATTTTTGTGTTGTTTTATTTTTGTCTATGTTGTTATTATTTTGTTATTGTTGTTTTTTATTCTCTTTAAAATAAAATCTTGCTATGGATAAGAATGTTTAGAAAACACAATAAAAGTGAATAATTGGAAAAGAATAAAAATACATAAAAAAGTTCCCATATTTATGAGTGGAGCCAGACAGCATAAAGTTAGGCTTTAATAAATTTAAGCAAACATAACAGAGGGAAAAAGGAAAAAAACTGCAAAAGCAATACATGTGGACATAGCACATTAAAGATTCTCTATTACATTTGCAACTTCCCATTGTTTTGCACTTACAAGGAGACAAAAAGTTATGCATGGGAGTGCTATTCCCTATATTAAGTGCCCATGACAATTAAGCCTAAGTGTCAACTTGATTTGCTTAGGAGTTACCCACTAGATTGGTAAAACACACTTTGGGTATGTCCAGTGGGATGATGGACCTGTGACCTTGGGAACTAGATTGAGTCCTTTGCCCCTTCCTTCCTGGCACTATTCCCTTATTCTGGTTCCCAGCTACCATGATCTAAGAAGTTTTCCTCCACCATAACCTTCTGCTATGATGTTTCTAGCTTGAAACCGGCCAAACATGGACTGAACCCTGAAACCACAGGCAAAACAAACCCTCCATTAGGTTGTGTGTATCAGGCATTTGAAGCCAGTGACAAAGCTGACTAACACAGTTCCCCCATGCATTGTTTGAACAAGTGAACACTGTTATATCTGGGTATAAAGTTTTTAAAGTGGAAAATGAGATTGTTTCTTGCTTGCTCTCTTCCTAAGCTCTGTTGAATTGACAACAACATTTCCTATAGGGAATAACTTTTATTTAAAGTACTTCATTTTGTTGTAATGACATTCAGTACAGACATGAATTTAACAGCATTATTGTGAAGAGGGTTGGAGAAGAGATTTCAAACTTGTTTAATAAACTCATAAACATATTCTTTATAATTTTAATTTTTGAAAAAATGGAACATTTTATTGACATTATTAAAAATACAGAAGCTATCAGACAAGTAGGCAAGTCTAGCTGTCAAGCTGTTTAAGTTTCATTTTTAAAAAGGATAAGAATAAACTGGTTTCTTAACTTGCAGAAATGAGTTCTTTCTGTAGTTCTGAGGCTCCAGACAAAAATTTTCATTTGGTGATAAGGGAAATCAGCACAAAGTAGCACTTATCATGATCATTTTCTGTATAATCTTAAAATAAAAATATCTCAAATTTAGCATATTAACCTTTACAAATTGTTACATCTGGAGCAAGCCCATCAGTCTGGATAAATGCTCCAGCACATTTTCTATCATGGTAGCTGTATCATCAGAACATCTTCCTGTATAAGCACTGGCTTCAGATGATGCTTGTCGATAAGGTGATCCTTCATCTTTTCCTACTGTGTTGAGGTGGTGATTGGAAAGAAGCCAAAGAAAAAATTCAATGGCACCATTCTCTGCACCTGTGTGTATTCCAAAGACTTGCTACATGAATATTACTTGCGTATTATTCAACATGCAGTAACATATTTCACTAGCTTTGTTTCTTAAGTTGGTACTAGCTAGATTTTTAGTATGACAAATGATGATAACTTCGATACATACTGAGTAGATATTTCTAAATGTCGCTGATATCCTTGTTCACAACTGCTCCAGCAATGGTATGTTTAGTTTTTAGTCTCAGCAAACTAAGGAACTACTTTATAAGATATATCAAAAATAGTAATATTTGAATATGCAGTATCAAACATTTACTTTAATTGGCATCTGAAATCAAAGTCCATTCTTTCACAAATCCTTTTGGTTTTGAATTTATTTGAGAGGTTTTTGTTTTGTTTTGTTTTTTGTTTTTTTTCTGGTACCAGGAATCGAACTCATGACCTTGCGCTTGCCAGGCACGCGCTGTGCCGCTCCGCTAAATCCCCAGCCCCTGGTTTTGAATTTATTTATGTTTTTGTATAAATGTTGCCTGCATAATTATGGCTCTGTGCTACATTAACTAGTGCACAACAGCAAATACCATGCTGGGGTTAATGCTTCACCCTCAGCTGCCTGAACTTAGCATATACGTGATTAGACTTCCTGGTAAAACTAATATCAACTAGGTTAGTTTTCATTTGAACTCACTTCCAAGGCACTCAGTTCATGTATTTCTACTGCAATAAAATGTCAAAAACTTAGTGAAGTTTGTTTTGTCCTAAATTAGGGTTAAAAGTAAATTTCCCCCCTTTAGCTTCATTAGAAATGTCAATAACAAAAAACAAGTTATAAAAGATAACGGCATGTAATATAGCGACCATTGTGAATTTCTATCATTTTTGTCTTGAGATCATGTACCATTTTTAATGTTTTTGTGTTGTTTTGAATTTGTCTTCATTGTTTTGTCAATTTTTTTTAATTTTTAAAATAAAAATAGTAAATGGTTTCATTTTCTCAGATTTTTGCAGATTATAGTTTACAGTCTCCTTTTAAAATGTCACAAGTGAAATGGTTCTGCTGTTCTTGCCTCAGAAGACGCTAGCAGCAGCTGTGACTCCGCAGGAGTTCAACACAAGACTCACCCGTGCCGGGTGACTCCAATAACCACAGGCTGAGATTACACAGTGATACTGTCGCTAAAGTTCCTAAACATGTATTTTCAATTTCTGTTCTTATCACCATCTAGTAACAGTCTGCCAATCGGCTGAAGCTCATGCACCACACGGCACTGATGGCTTATGTACTCCTATTTAGAGGGAAAAAATCCCCTGCATTCTTTCACTTCCTTTTAAATCCTTTTTAAACTCAGTGGACAGCAGTCTATGCTTTAAAAGCAAGCAAATGCAAGGTGGCTGTGAAGAAAATGCAGATTAGCTACGGTGTATGTTTCTCTGTCCTTGTCCTCCTTATCTCTTTCATCATCTCGTTGTTCTCAGAGGCACTTCGTAGGTACAGTGTTCCTGATCATTTTTTGCAAT
The DNA here is from genome assembly GCF_000276665.1 of Chinchilla lanigera. Classification (NCBI taxonomy): domain Eukaryota; kingdom Metazoa; phylum Chordata; class Mammalia; order Rodentia; family Chinchillidae; genus Chinchilla; species Chinchilla lanigera. The sequence continues at coordinate 5,165,107 of NW_004955488.1, read as the reverse complement.
GGGATGACTCTTCCTTATCTAATTAATCATCAGTCTTAGCGGTGGTCAGGCTCATTTGAACATCTCTGGAACGTGATGATCTGACATTTTTGTAATAGAATCAAATTGAAGTTATTAAGTAAAATAATTCTAATTCATAGAATATTTCCAAGCCTGTCTTGATTTGATCTTTTAAAGGAAGTGTACCTCTTTAAAATAATATAAAGTATACAAAACTTTCAAAATCTAATCATAAACAATAATAAAATCACAAACATTTTTGCAGATTTGTTCACCTTTTTTATTATGTTTATGCTGTAAAATGCATCAAAAAGGAAATAAATACATCATTTTTAAGAAAATTCACTACAGGTAATTGGATTTGAAATTAAATAAGAAAATAGAAAGAAGAATTCTGGAGGAGGAGCATGGAGGAGATTATCAGTAATGTGGTGAGTCTTAAGAATAAAAGGTTAAAATTGAAAGCCTCATCCTACTTCAGGCTGTGGGGAATTCACCAATGTCATTTTCTGCTTCAATTTTTTTCTTGTATGAGAAATTATCTAATAAAAGTATATTAGACACACTCAAGTCATGCAATTTTGACAAAGTAAAAATGAAAGGGAATAGTGCATGATTTTCAATATTAAATTAGAAGCATAAGTTTTGAATTAGTAACTTTTGTGCCATCCGCATTTTACTTTGAAAAGGTTTTTATCTCTATGGCAACAACTGCAAAGGAATAAACCATATTTATCTCTATCAGCTCACAGTAGAAAAGATTTTTAGGCTCAAAGTAAGTTGCAGTATGTGATACAAAATTTACAACTATTACCATAAGGATTTATTGATAAAAAGGCACAGGTAGTACTACTTATGTGGTAAGTCAGTCCCTTGACATTTCCCAGCTTGGGGAAGAAACTAAATTAATATGCTTCAAAACTTTTATATCATTTGAGATAAAATAAATGACAGTTTATGAAGTGGGTATAGAGATGTAAAATGTGAAAATTGCCAAAAGCAATACTGCTAAGAACAATTTAATTTTGACAATATTTCACCCTGACATCAGGGATGTTATTCTCATGAAACAAAGTTTTCTAAGAAGTTGGAATTGTATTCTAGCAAAATGAATTTGTAAAACAAAATAAATGAACTCAGATAAATGGCAGGTAATGGAATGCATTTCAAAGATATCACTGGTAATTTACAAAGGAAAGGAGGCACAGATGGTAGGGGTAAAATGAAACACCTATATATTCAACAGCAGCTTGAAGAAACTAGAAAAATTATGAAACTAGCATGATAGATCTTTTCTTCTCTGAATGTCCTGTCATTCCCTACTTTCCCTTTAGACGTTATTAGTACATGTTTGTTGTATATAATGGCTACATCCCCTTGGGAGTTGATACATGTACACAATACGTCTTAATTATTTTTTCTTCTCTTTCTCCTTCCCTTCCTTTCATCTCTTAGTCCCTCTCCCTTTTGCAAAAGCTACATCTCCCTGTTTCCTATTAAGCTTTCATTTGGTTCTTTGATTTATTTATATTTTGGGTTTCTTGCTTAAGGAAAAACCACACAACATTTAAGCTTGTGTGTCTGCTTTATTTAACTTAACCTTATGATCTCATGGTGCACCCATTTTCCTACAAATGACTCGTCTATCCTTCTTTGTGACACAGTAGTACTCCATAGCACGTAAATACCACATTTTCTTTATGCATTCATTTGTTGATGGACATATTTACCTATTATGAGCTGCTGCCACAAACATGGGTATACATGTATCACTGTAATATGATGTACCCTTATCCTTTCAAGAGGGTAACTAGCAGAGCTGTTACGCTTGCTACGTTGTGTCCACTTGAAGAGTCTAGAAGTTTAACTAAGTAACTCTGCAGTTCTACATCCTGACATCCTGGGGTGAAGAGGACATGCCCTTACGACCATAAAATGTTGTGCACTGTGTCAACTTGAGGAGTTTAAAAGCTCAACTAAGTGATTCAGCAGGGGATCAGGGTGCTTACTTTGTAAACATCCCCAGCCTGTGGAAGAGGAGGGCACAGAGATGGTGTGGGCATGGGTGAATGGCCAATATACAATATAACGGAGAAAAAGAAGCTTGCTTCTCCCAAACCTTTTCGTTTTTGTTGCTTTTGCTGTCTTCTGCTGCCTTGAAGTGTTGCCCTCATGCTATGCCACCCTGCCTTGGAGCCAGCTGATTATGGACTGAAAGCTCCACAAACTGTGAGCTAAATAAACCTTTCCTTCCTTAATTCTGGGTGTCGGGTATTTTGTCTCAGCAACGAGAGAAAAGTAACTGAGACAAGAGGAATAGATGGGTTGTATGGAATTTCTATTTTGAGGTTTGTTAGGTAGAAATCTCTATACTAATTTCCAAAGTGGATGTACTTATTTACATTCCCACCAGCAATACAAAGGGTTTCTTTTCCCCCACCGTTTCACTGGCATTTATTATTATTTGATTTCTTGATGATAGTCTTTTCCCCCCAGGGTAACATAGAATCTCTGTGTTGTTTTAATTTGCATTTCTCTAATGGCGAGAAATGATGAACACTTTTTCATATATTTATTGGCTCTGTGTACTTCTTCTGAGAAGTGTTTATTCATTTCATTTGTCCATGTTTGGACTGGGTTTTTTATTTTCTTCCCCCATTTTCTTTTAGCTTCTCTTCCTCAACTTTTCCAGTTCTGCTTTTACCTTATTGATTAGGACTTGCTGTTCAGGATGAAGAAAGGTAGTAGCTCTACACTTTATTGACCTGAAAACAATGGATAGTCTTAGAGGAATGCCTCTTAGAAATAGCAAAAGTTGCCATATGCGGTAGCACATGACTATAATCTCAGCACTTGGGAGGATGGGGCAGGAGGATTCCTGTGAGTTCAAGGCCAGCCTGGGCTACACAGTGAGATCCTTTCTCAAAAAGAAAAAGAAATAGCAAAAGTTTTTGCAAATCATATCCATTCTGAAAAATTTTTCTGTATGAGATGAATATGCATATAAACATGAATATGCAATGTGCTTTGATTTCTACTTTGTTTCCGAAATGACTGTTCATCCTCCTCTGTCCCTTCTCAAGTGTCCCCAAGGTAAAGCTGCTGACTCAGGTACACACACGAGTCTTCTTTTTCCACCCCTTCTTGGCACATGTGGATTATTTATTACTATTTCCTTTGCTGGTACCTTCGGTTCCTTCCTAGGCATTGATTTCCTTCCTTCATTTTGTAAATGATATTCAAGAGTAAAAGGAAAATCCTTCCTTTGAGTTTTCCAATTGTGTTCTTAAGCTGTCTCTCGCTATGTCTCAGCTTCTGAGATTAATAATCTACAATCCTTTCTCAGTACCTATGACTTTCTCAGTACCTACCGCACTCCCAAGACTTGAAAAATGTACCTTTGTCTCAGCACATCACAGCTACTCTCAGGACCTGGGCCTCCCACAGACCACATCCTCCTGGACGTTTCTTTTCTTCTTTTACTTTCACTAGTGTATGTCTGCAGAACAAGTTCACCTTCACTTTGGGAGTAGGTGTGTGTATATCACACAGCTTGCTTCTATTTAATCCCCTCCCTTCCCACCCACCTCCCTTCCACCCAACTCTCTTCCTCCTTCTCTAATTCCCCTTTTCCCATTTTCATTCTTGCTGTGATGAGTATGATTTCAGTTCATGGTTATGATGTATGTTGTTTACATCCGCTGTAGGTATTTGGGACATGTGATTCATCTTAAATCTTTTACTTCCTCTTGCCTCTTCTCCTCCCCTCCCCCTCATCCTCCTGGAGCCCTTCCCATCTGAAAAATTCTGTCTTCTTGTTGACTTCTATCAACAGTTTATTTTGCTCTATTTGTACTTGCCTTACTCAAATGAGAGATACCGTATGATATTGAATGTCTGATTTATTTCATTTAACACTGTGTTTTCCAGGTATATCCTTTTTCCTACAAATATCTCAAATGTATCTTTCTTTATAGCCAAGTAGTATTCCATTATGTATAGACACCATCTGTTGATAGGCATACAGTCTGCTCCCAGGATTTAGCTGCTATGAAGTACGCTGCTATAAACATCAGGTAAAACACTAGACGTCATAGGTGTAGGCAATGACTTTCTGAACAGAACTCCAATTGCACAAGAAATAACAGTGAGAATCAACAAATGGGTTTATGTCTGCCTGACACTTCTAACTTTCTTGTTCACCTCCCCATGTACTCCTATAAAAAGGTTCATACCATTTTCAAGGTTCTGTCCTCAGTTATTTTCTTTCTTTTACAAAGTTTATGCTTTGGCCATCTCAGCCACTCTGGTGGCTTTAAGACTCACAATCTGATCACTCTAACCCTAAATTCTTGTCCTTTTTCTTAGAATCTCAGTGCAGGTTCTAAAAGGCTGGTGAGCTTCGCTTGTAGTTTCCTTTGGTAGCGCTAATAATGCTGCAGCCTTTAAACTCATGCATGTCCAAGAGAAAGTTTTCCTGCAGTCTTTTACACTCTGATTAAAGGCATTATAATTGTTTCAGATTGGAATAACATTTCTATCTGCAGCATTATAAATGACATATGCTCCCCACTACTGTTGCTGTATGATCAAGGTTATTATTGGGTATTTCATTCTGCTTGAACTCTATCAAGGGCTCTGTGTTGGTGACAGTGGGGTCTAGGTTTTATTCCAGCTCTCATATAAAGGCAGCGGTACTAGGTTTGACTGAGGTCCAACTGCCATGGTGTTGGCTGCTCTTGGCATCTACCTGCACCCTACCCAGATGGGCTCCTCACTCAATGGCTCAACCTTAACCCCTACCCCAAGGTGGGGCAAATGCATGGTGCTCCATAATGCCTGTGACATCAGGCTGAGAACAGATTTCTCCTGAAACCACATCCCTTCCTTTTCCTGCTGTCTTTGCTCTCTTACACGTTCCTTCTATAAATCACTTGTGGGAGAATCCCCCTAAATCTCTGCTTTTAGGAAAACCCAAAGTAATTCAACTTCACACAAAACAGGCAAATAATTCTGAGTAAGTAAATAGGCTCACAGATCTTTCAAAGGGAATGCTTTCATTCAGACACAGTAGCTTCCCTCAATGGTATCATTTTTTGGCTTACTGTATTTTTGTGTTTTTCCTATTTTATATTAATTGGCTCTTGTCTTCCTCTGTGTGTAAAGACTGTGGTTTGATTACATGTATGAGACCCTCAAATACTTTTGAAGATAAACTGCAGATATGATTGAATAAATGCACAGAGTTATGGAATTGGTTTTGCAAAAATATTTGGAACACTGTACAAAATATGTGACTAACGGGTAATGCAAAAGATGGCTTCTAACATGACAGAGACAGAGAGAGAAAGAGGGAAATATAAGTGTAGTCATTTTAGTTAACAGTATCTTGCTCTCTCTATTGTGTTTTCTAAGGTTACTTTTCTTAAGGTAGCATTGTTTTTGAATAAAAACAAAATATTCTTTTCATTTAATGCAAATAAATCATGTGTTTCTTATTGAATTTTAGTACATTCAAACATTAAGCATACCTCCAGATATTCTTTAGTCATTCTTTCTTATCATCCTGGAAACACCCTATTAACCCCTTTGGCATAAGCAACCTTTGCCAGAATTCAAGATGTATATTATTTGGTGATTTTGGAACCGTAAGTGATAACATAATATACTGGTGACTGTGTAAACGTATGTGTCTATGTTTGTATTGAACATGTTAAAAGTGTCAAGCGGATATCAGATGTATCCACAACCATTCATAGACAAAACCAAGTAGAAATGCACTGGTCCTAAAGGAAGATGTGCAAAAGCAGGTTATAAACTATTTCTGCAGAATTAAAGAGCTCCTCTACTATTACCCAGACAGTATAATTACATCCCACAGAGGAGAAATTTCCCACTTTTCTTAGAATTGCTGCATCACATTTATTTTGTAATTGCTACTCTGCTCTGAGAATTTTAATATAATAAATTAAAAAAACTAAAATTAAACTTGCTTTGAGAATTCGGGGCTAATGCCTAATGTAACTGAAAGTGCCACAGAGTCAGAGTTGAGGACTTGATTATTTATTGGAAATACACATTTCTGGCTTTCGGAGTCATCAGGCCAACAAATATTTCATGCTCCAAATGTTTTGCATTTCTGAAAACGTGTGTGTTTATATTTCCCAAACTGATTAACAACTTGTGAATAATTCTTGATTTTGGCAGCCTCTCATACATAGTCACTGTTTCTCAAGTGGATAAATAACATTCTGCTTGACATTTTCGGTGGCAAATTTACCAAACAGTTCCTGATGAGTTCAGTGCAATGTGCTGGATAAAGACACCCTTGCAGGAGCATCAGCTTGTCTCCATCCCCTCTGCATGCTCGTTAAGTGTTTCTGAGGCGAAGCAGGGAACACTGTTAAGACCCTCTCAGAGACACCTGTTACCAAAGTGCATTTGAAGTGCTTCAGGCTAAATCCCATGACATGCCTGAGGGCTAAGTTGTGATGAAACAGACAAAGTTAGGTTACAGTTTGGAGTGAGTGGTCTGAAGTCATGAATTAGTCCAGCCCCACAGCTGAAGAAGGACAGTCCTGACCCACAGCTGCAAGTCCCCAATGACCGTGCAGCATGAACAGGGCGTGGGGACAGAAGGTACAACTGCAACCACAACCACAACCACGCGGCAACCACAAAAGGGCCAGCTGTGTCTATCTCTACTCTTCCCCTGTGTGCAGGGCCTTAATTAAAAACAAGAGTAGGTTTTCAAGTTAGGCTTTGGTTAAATTTCTAATATTTTCCATTTTATTTTTATTTATTTATTATTATGACTAATATATATTTTTGTGGTATTGAGGTTGAACCGAGGGCCTTCATGCTGAGCTACATCCCCAGCCCATGTTTTTTTTTTTTTTTAAATTGTGAGACAAGGTCTCACTAAGTTGCTCAGGTTGGTCTCAAACTTGCGATCCTCCTGCTCAGCCTCCCCTCAGAGGGCTGGGCTTACAGGTATGTGGCGCTCCACCTGGGTAATATTCTTTTCTTAGTATTTTGATATATAAATCTGGATTTTGGTGTGGGACCACAAAATAGTGTCTGTTGTACAGAACAATTAAATAGAATAAATAGCCTGAAGTCTTAGGGAATTGCCATATTTTTCTTGATTTGCTGGGCTGGAATGAAATCCCAGCTCTCTTTTCACTCAATACATCGTGATTTAATGTTCCTAAAGTGGCTCCACCCCCTTCCCCTGGATCTCTCAAAATCTCTCTGGATCTTATGCACCGGGTGGCTGGCTCCCTGTAGGAGACCCTAGGGAATAGTGTCCTTCCTCCCTGGCACAGATTGGCTCTGGGTCTATTCACATAAACAAGCCATCGAGAGGCAGTATCCTACTTGCAAAAATCTACAACACTTCCTTTTTATTAATGCAAATAACAGAGGTAATTTATAGAGTTATTTTGCTCCAGTGTGAAGGGTATCATCGGGCCCTTTACTTCAATGAATATAAGAACCACAGCTCAGTGTGGTTTTACTATCTGTGCTAGTATTATTGGAACACATCCATTTTTTACTAACTTTTTTCTTTCTTTATTCTCTTTGACAGTCTTCCTAAAGCAGTTTGTCTCTTCTGCTTTAAGTGCACTACAGAGACCACTGATGGGTGAAGTTTGCCACGATGGACCGCAGGCATCCTGTCATTAGCCAGCTGTGATACTTAGCTTTATCTACAACCTGTTCTAACGAGGCTGGGCTGTGTCTGGTACTGTCTCTTTTTGTCCTGATTTTAATTAGACTGTGCTGGAAGTTGTCTTCCAACATCTTCTTCCTGTGATTTATGTTTCCCACCAGAATCAAAGTGAGAGACAAAAGCAGAGGATTCTCATCCTTGCTACTCAACTACTTCTGTGTAGACATTTGGTTGACATGAACATATAACAGCCCCTCTCCCTCCTTCCTGCCTTACTCTTTTGCTTCAGCAGTTATATTTGATTCTGCCTCTAGGTCAAAGATCTAAGGTCTGCTGTAGAGCTCTGCAAACAGGAATGCTGGGATGAATGTAGAGTTGATTACTTTTATCTACTGAAACTTGCATTGGATTTTGTAAATTCAAGCAAGGTTCTGGAGAAGTTACACAGCTCTTGCTTGGGACCTGAAGACAGTACACAATTTCTCAGTTATACATCTAGAAATGTTACATAGGATTCAAAATGGCATGGCTTGCAAGCTCAGGATAATCATCAGGGAGCCATCCTGAGAAGATTTCATAGAAAGCAAACAGAAAGAAAATGTCATCTGTACATCTGCATGCTAAAAGTTTGTACCATTTGCAATAAAAAGGAACTGCTAGTTATAGAATACAGAACATTTATATTTAAATGGTATTTGTAATGTGTATATTTACACATGGATTTAAGCAAAAAGATACTTATTTTCTTATTTTTTTGCTCTACCTAAGACCAGAATTAAAACTATTTAAAATAATTTTGCATTTTTTCTCATTGATTCTACACATTTCCGATGCAAGGACACCAGTCATGGTGCATATGAGTGAGCATAAATCAAGAATACAGTGTACAATCACTGCACATTTTAAGGTTAAATTCACTTTAAAATTTTTTTTTTTTGTACTGGGAATCAAACTCAGGACCTTGCACTTGCCAGACAGGTGCTTGTGCCTCTGAGCTATATCCCTAGCCCAAGTTTACTTTTAATACACAGTGAGTAAGATGATAGTTTTATATCTCCCTCTCATTTTATTTGAAACTAACAAAATTACTTCCTGAAGCTTAAAATTCATTACTGTTTGTTCTTTTCTCTGTAAAGCTCCTTCCCAGATTTAAGCCCCTGTAAAGACGTGCAATTTCTAAAAATACATGGCTTCTACCAGGGGCTAGACTTGCTTCATTGCACTAATAAAGTCATCCTCATAGTCAGCACTTGGAATAAGCCACTCTGAAGTAAGAAGAACAACTGGCTTTTATTTATTATTATTACTTTTTACTGTAGATTGAGGCAGGTCTGAGTTACTTTACTACCTTGCTGTGTTCTATACACCTTTCCCTGAACATAGCTAGTCTATAGAGTCATAGTTTCACTTGAAAAATATATTAAGACCCATAAAACAAATCAGCTTAACAAAAATTTTGCTTGGATGTGTCTGTTATGGTTTGCATCTAGATGTCTCCGCAAAGCCTCATGAAGTCATGGTGTGGGGCTTCTAAGGTTTTTGATTGTTCCATGGCCCAATTCTGGGATTATGGGTGAGAGTGCTACACCCGCCCTGGGGCAGGCACTCTGCATATAGTACAAGGGAGGGAAAGAGGCTTGCTCTTGCTGCTCCTCATTTTTGCTCTTGTTGCTTTTGCTATTTTTCATCACCATGAACTGTGGTCCTCTGTCATGTGCCACTCTGCCTTGGAGCCAGCTGAGTATGGACTGAAACCTTCACAAACTGTGAGCTAAATGAGCCTTTCCTTCCTTAATTCTGAGAGCCAGGTATTTTGTCTCAGCAACAAGAGAAAAGTAACTATGACAAGTCCTAGGCTATGTGTTGATTTCTTAGAAACATTGATTTTTTTTTTTTTCCTAATGAGATCAGTACAACACAGTGCTTATTAGAATGAAATTTATATTACTTGTATTGTTGTAGACTACTTTAGGAACAAATAAGCAAAGAAAAACAAGGTGTTGTCCTATGAAAGTCCTGGTAAATTTGTACATGATCAGTACAACCGATTTATAGAGCAAATGATGAGGCCTCAACTACTCCACAGCAAGGATCTCCATCTTCATCCCTTTTTAAGGAAAAGGAGATCCTCTACTCCACATTTGTAAGCTTTTTTATGTACTTCCTTATCAAGCTAGATAAATATTGGGCCTCAGGAAGCTTCTGGGGCATTAAAACATGGGAAAGGCTATAAAGATAAAGTAAGAATTCAGGTAAAAGTTAAATTACATGAGTTCAATGAAGTAGTAGTAAAGACAGTCATTTCACCTTAAATACCTTTTTCCTGAATGTAATCAATCCTGTGTTCTGATTCTATGTGCTTGGCCTGCCTTCTACACACTCTTCAGGTCACTGGCTGGGGAGAGACTAAAGTGAGTGCGCACTTGCCAAGCGGGTAGGCATCATCTCACTCTCCATTTCTGAATGAGGAAACAGGTGTGCAGAGGCCAGAGCACTTGGCCAGCTCGCGCTCTCCTGAAGGGTAAAACCGGGACTTTATCCTGGCAGTTCAGCCCAGGGCTCTGCTACCACCTGCGCACCGCATGCACCCAAACCGCAGACATGCTGCTTGCCCTGTCTCGCCTACTTTAACAGGGCTCCCACATCATTGAAGAAATATGACCCAGTTCCTCTGCCATCATCAAGTCTGGGCAAGTGTGAAGGGACATCTCGCGCCAGGCCTGGAGACGAAGCAGGCTCAGGTTCTGTGTATGGCTTCACATGTGTGGAATCCTGATCCCCGAGAGCCTTTCAGGGGAAAGTAAAAACTGCAGGAAATCTTAGAAGGAAGCAATCAAGAGAACAGTTGCTGAGAGAGGGGGTACAGGATAGGCAGAAGCAGAGAGGCTACTCTGGAGCCAAACCAAAAGGATAAAGGTAAATCTTTAAAACACTTAAAACAAAATTTCTGTTCAGGACTAAAATTAGGACCCAGCAACAAAAGGCAAGAGTGTGACAACATTCTGCTCCAGCCACAGGTTTTGTGTGAGGTGGGCACTAGCTGATTTACCAATAAGTGCTTCTTCCAGACACCTAGGGTGATTTCTTTTAAAAAGACCAAGGTGGTTTCATCCTTCACCTTGAGATTATTCAGGTATGTATGTGTTTAATGTCACTATAAAGGGAAATCCTAGGTTGCATTAAAGTGATTAGTATCTTTTTATATGGGAAGAGATTCTATGAAGCATATTGAGGACTCCTCAGCGAATATACATCTCACAGAGAATTTTTATAAATGCCAGTCCTTCTGAAATGTCTCCCTTTAGCATCTATGAATATGGATACACTCAGCTAACATGAAACACTGCTTTTCAGGAAGATATTTCTCTGTGTTTCCGTTCAGCTCCTGCCCCACCGTCCACCAGATTCCCCACTGCTGCCTCTTCTTCCTTATAATTTACCCCTATTTCCTTACACTCTTCCTTTCAATTTCAGTTTATCTTTCTAATCCCTTCACATTATTCAGTTAAAGCTGCCTTCTCTTGCTCCGCTCACAGCTGCTTCTTTTATCCACCATCTCTGTCGGCCTTTTTGCGAATTTCAGTCCGCTGAATCTCCACACATCCTGACTCTTGTTTCTGACTCTTGACCCTGCTGTGTCCTACTTCTCTTCCTGGACCCTCTGTCCTCGTCATGGGCTACACACTCTCCAGGCCTCCAGGGAGGCAGTGCTACCTGCTCCCCAGGTCCCCCACTGTCCTTCCTGATCCTCACTCCCTATTCTCGTCTGTAGTATTGATTCGATTCCAAAAGTTGTACAGATCTATGGAGCAAACGAGACTTACATATGAATGTTTTACTTGCCAGGGTTCAAAAAGATAATAAAGTGAAAAAGAAAAAAAATTAAGGGCATGTGAAAGAAAATCACAAGGTTAACAAAAAAAATGCATAAATCTCAGATATATTTTGCTGTGGTACAACGTTAAAGTTCAGAGCACTCTCTTAACTACTCATAACTAAGTTTATAAACTGAGATTTAGAGCTAATAACCCAAGCTTATAAACTAAGATTTTTAGTTCATAAAAGAACAGTAGCTTGAAAGACAATAAAAAGAATGCAATCAACTAATAAAAGTTGCAAACAGAGTTTTGTTGTGGTGTTTTGTAAAAAATACTGTTCTTATTCTGCCCTACAGAAAACTTTACGCAAAGGGTTAAAGAGAAAAAGAAAAGCAACTGATCAATCAGAACCCTCATGTCCTAATAAAAGTAACAGTGGCAATATTAACGTGTTTCTATAATTTTAGAATTTGCCTAAGTATGTTTATATGTGACATCTGTGTTTGAAACTCACCTTATGAGGTATTGGTAGAGCAGAGGCTACTGTGTATGTAATCATTGAGGAAAACCAAAAGTTACTGATCTTTTCTGATGTTCATTCATTAAAGCCATTATTTGTAGCAGTGCATAAGCTTGATATAGTTTTTATGTTTCACTGCAATATTAATAATAGTCAATTATTCCTCATCAAACACCTATAATCAAAATATTGTTGTGTTGAAAATGGATCAATTAAATTTATAACTCAAATTTTTCTAACTTTTGTATTCTATAGCAAAGCACAGTGGAAAAACTACTACTCTTAGCTTTGAGAAGTTTCATACATACATACCCATGGATGTATAGACACATAGACACAAATACATTTATGTGTCTAAAGTTTAATGTTGCCTAACTATTGAACTAATATTGAACTAATATTAACTATTGCTAATATTCAGGGGGACCTAAACACACATATATAAGAATGCTTCATTTCTTACATTAATTTCTTTCCTATTCAAGTAACTTATAAAGTAGAACAAATCACTGAGCATATTTGGAAATGTCAGTAGTACCTGCCCTAGCCACTTTCTTTGATAAATATGGCATTTGCAAAAGAGAAGCAGCAACAAAGACAAACTCTGTCCAACACTGACTACAAAATTCTGATATGTTTTTTCCTGACAGTTACTCTTGACAGAAAATAAAATCAAAGTAATACAAGATTTTCTGATTCACCTTTATACATGGAGTACATCTGCATAAAACAGTGATTGAACTTTACAGTTCAAATAATTATCATAAAAAAATACATAATCTTACTCTTCAACCCATCTTCTTTTGAAACACTAGCTCTGATAAGGTAGAATTTCAATTTGAAGTATACATTTTTTTAAAGTCTCATTAGAATATTTTTTCATTTCAGTTCGTATCTGACAAGTCTCTCATAATTATCTTGCAAACCAAGTAAGAAATATGAGTGGGAAGGAGATAGTGTTCACATCCACTGTACTTGATCTAATTATTATGTCACAAGAACACCCATGGTAGAAGAGGGGGCAGGCTGTGCAGGCCTTACACAGCATTGCCTGGCCCTGCTCCGATTAGATTTATTAATGATTTCAACAAGTTATTAAATTTCAAGGTGATATACAGCTGAGAGCGACTTCACTGGAAAATAGGATTCAAATTCTTTTTGTTTTCTTCATTTTTTTTTTGTCTTGGACAGGGTCTCACTATGTACTCCAGGCTTGCCTAAACTTGTGATCCTCCTGCCTCGTCAGCTGAATGTGGAGATAACAGACGCATTGCACCATGCCTGACTCAAGTTCTTCAACAACAATAACAACAACCATTACAGTAACACAACTTCCAAGCAATAAAATGATATTAAGAACTAAAGTCCAGAAGATAAAAGTAGTAACACAATAAAGATCATTTCTTACTCTTTGATTAAAAAAGGCAATAGTTCAACAACAGGACAGGTGAAGATCTGATTTGGCAGAAGTTTTCTTTAAAATAAAAATGGGGAACCTTTAATTTACCTCATGTCAGCACAAGTTGAAGTTGTGGTATGAGACAAGAAGCATTGACTCAATTTAGGCTTCAGCAGAAGAGACTTGTCCATGGTAATTAACCTACATGCACATTTCTTTCTATTCTAAATGAGACCACATGTATGGGGTCCCACTTTTGCTACCAGAAGGTCAGTGAATGTTTTCTTGCAAAAGACTATCAGCCTGGAAGGGCATCAGCAATCCACATAAGAAGAGAAAGAGTAGAATTGGGATTTTGTGAACCTCATAAAAGATAAACCTTGATAAAATATATCACTGGGGTTTAAACATTTGGAGGACTCCTAGGTATTTTAGGAACCATACTCATTTACCAGAGGGCAGAATGGAAAATAATAATTGAGAATGATCTAAAAATAGATGTCAGGTTAATATGCCAGGACAATAAAAGAAATCATGGGATCTACAGTCAGAAGCCCAAGTTCAGGCAAGTCACCTAAATTCATAGGTTACATAATCTTCATCATCATCATCATCATCAATAATCATTCCAGAAAGCATATTAAATGTTCTGAATCTTCAAAATGATTTGAAAATAGTAATAATAGTAAGCCACCAGAACAGAGTGTCTAGTATTCAAGTCAAACCAGCCAGCCTCCACAGCACCCACCACAGGGTCTCCTTTTTCTGAAGAATGATGGGGCTGAGATAGACTAAAGACAAAAGGTCCCTGTAATGCTTCCAATTGCAATTACAATTTATTCACTCACTCTTTTATCTCTGTTAAAGTCAAGAAATAGTAATGAAAGGAGAGTTATAAAGAGTAAACAATGTCATTAATTTGGCTAAATAATGTAGTTGTGATGGTTAAGCTTAATTGTCAGTTTGGTTGACCGCTAACCATGGACTGAATTCTCGGAAACTATGAACCAAATTAAACCTTTCTTCTTTTCAGTTGTGGGTGTTGAGTATTTGTCTCCACAGTGGGAAAGCTGATCCATACAGCAGTTTTTATTGAAGTAATGAATGGACTGCACTTCTACAAAGATACTCATTAATTTAACTGAAATACAGGAAATATAACCCAAGTTCTCTAAATCAGATGAGGGCTGATTGTTTTTATCCAAATAATTTACCCCTATACTTGTGTTGCCAATCTTGAAAATATCTACAATTTTCTGAAATACAACCTCTCTAGTTTTAAGTTTCAGACACTGGAGAGCTGATATTTTTATAATGCCCATCTGCTTGCTATAGTTTGGTATTTTTTTTTAAATGACTGTCTTCTGAATTAGTAATATTTATCAGTTGTTCCAAATTTACTTACCCTTTGACCTTCTTTTCCAGGTGGACCTTGGGGGCCCTGCATCCCTAAGGAACCCTATGAGAAAAAAGGGACAACATGTTAATAGGGTCTTTGAACTATGCCTGCTTCACAAAGGGTGTTGTGAAAATTAATGCTCTTTTCACTAATTAAATGAAACTTTGTGACTGATTTGAGATCTTCTAAATTTAAATTGTGCAATATATTAATAATGATGAATTCCCCCTCACTGTCTGGTTTATCTTTGCAACTAACTCCAAGAAAGAATAAAAAGTAGTTCCAAATCAGGTGTGAAATGAAGCATACCAGTTAAAATACCCCATGCCTTCAGAACCACATTTTACCGACTTACCACCAATACATTGCAACAATATTTGCAAGCAGAAAAAATACCACTTTGTAATGTTCACCTTTATAAATAAAAATGCACTTTTGGTTGAGAGTAGTTTTCTAAATATCTTTTAGGAAAACACATGATTATAGATTTGGCTTCAAACATACGTCCATGACATTTAACTTTTAGTATCATAGAGATTATTTAATGTTTTCTCATTATATTGGTAAGTGATAGGGAAGGTATTTTTTTTCCAGATCATAAAAAAAAAGTCTCAGGAAATCTCAGGTGTTGTTAGTTTGGAAGTCAGGTTTCTTGATCTTTATAAATATTTACTGTTATACAAGAATTCCTCCTCAGCAAGAAACTCAAAGTGCTTTTCATGCTCTGTTTTACTCTTCAGCAGTTATTATTCCATTTCCTTTGTCTTTATAGCTGCTTGCTTCTTCCTTTCATTGTCAACCTGCAACCTTAAATGTGGGGTATTTTTAGGGTTGTTTTCTTCTTGGTTCACATTCTCTTACCATGGTCTCATATACTACTGGCTTCAGATTCTCTAAACCAATGATCCCTAGGTTTATTTATTTTTTATTTTTTGGTCTTTTTGGGACAAGGTCTGGCTTCAGGCTGGCCTTGAGAGTTCGCTTCTCTGATTGCATATGAGCTGCCCGTTTTAGTGTCAGAATGCCTTGTATTTTTCCATTCCAGTTCTTATCATAAATTCACGTAAGGGACTGTTCAGGAAATGGTAGCCCAGGCTGGTCTTGAACTCTCAAGGATCCTCCTGCCTCAGCCTCCCAAGTGCTGGGATTACAGGTGTGCGCCATCACACCTGGCTTCCTAGATTTATAACATCAGTTTGTTTTCTGAGTTGCATGCAGATGCAACATTCAGTTGCCTGTTTGACATAACCACCTCCCTCACGGGCATCTCAGATTTAGTACACTCAGCACAGAAGTGAGGCTGCTTCCGCAAGACTGGACTCTCTTCCAAACTTCCTAACCTCAATAAATTCACACAGTACTCTCAGTGCCCAAGTTAGAAATCTAGAACTCAAACTCCATACTATCCTCTTTCAAACTTACACCTCACATCTAGTTACCAAGTCTGGTTGATTTTTATCTCCAAAGCATGGCTGGATCTATTTCTCTCCATCTCTACCTCCGCCGGTATCTCTTCTTGCTCATCTCAAGATCTTCCCAGTTAACTTCACATCACAGCCAAACTGATCTTAAGAAAACCCAGTTTCGCTTCTCTGATTGCACATGAGTTGCCCGTTTTAGTGTCAGAATGCCTTGTATTTTTCCATTCCAGTTCTTATCATAAATTCACGTAAGGGACTGTTCAGAAAATGGTTTATTTTTCTCACCAGGTCTGAGCTGCTGTAAATAGAATCTGTGTCTAACTCATCATGATATGCATCTGTTAAAGTCTGAATGGGAGCAACTCACACATTCCAGTTAATCCACTCTGTGTTTTTAGCTAAGATGCAAAAGGTTTCCCAAATCTCTATAATTAGTAAATGTACTAAAAGTGGTTTGGAATCAATGAAAAACTCTAGTAGTACATATTCAAAAAAAGCGGAATTCACCCTAATTCTAGAAGCAACATTTCTGTGTTATCTAATTTAAAAATGATTGGCATTCTTTATTTTTTATTTTTGGTACTGAGGGTTGAACTTGAGGCCTCAGGTAAGCATTCACCAGACTCTTAGAATTCATTTTTATAATGTGACTTTTTCCTTTAAAATCATTAGTATCTTGAAACTAAAATAATAGATATATTTATAATGATCTATATTATTTATTATGTATGTATCCATTTTAAATTTTTTCACATTATAGTTTTATAAGTGCCATATTTATAATTTTACCATTTGATTCTACTTTGAATAGAAAAATGATAGACATTTCAATATTTCATTGAGATAGCTTTCATTTGGCTAAAGTTGTCTGGATTCAACATTAATTATTGTACCTAATTTTCTGTTTTTTGTTTTTTTTTTTTTTTTCCTCCGGTACCGGGAACCGAACTCACGACCTTGCACTTGCCAGGCAGGCGCTTTTGCCACTGAGCTAAATCCCCAACCCCTTGTACCTAATTTTCAAAGAGCATTCAGTACAAAAATGCTGCATGTGTCACCAATTTGCATTGCCCAGATCTTTGACTCCTTCACAATAGATGAATAAAGTTTATGTGTTTATTGTTTCCATTCCTTTTATCTGTTTTTGAACAGTTTCATGCTGCAGAAGCCTATGAAAACTATATTTTACTGATTTAGGTATGAATAAAAGCCAGGGAATGAAAAAAAAATCAGTTCTTTTTGCAGTTAAAAAAAAATTAAATGATACATAACCAAGGAAACTTGGCTAACTAAATTTTTGGATAGTACATTTCTAGTGTTCATAAGAAAAACAAATATTAAAATCCAAGTATACCAAATATTAATTAAAATATAATTACAGGGAGTTGTATCATATTTTATAAGACTGACACAATTTTGGCTCTAGATTAAACTCTTCCCTTTTACCCTGAAGAAAACATCATTTCATGAACAGTCAAACATTTTTGATATTTGTCTAAATGTGGATACCCCTCCCTCTCAGGATTTTTAGATAGCAGTTACTAAAAGACACACACGTACAATGTCATCAAGGGAATATGTTTAATTCTGAGAAATGTAGTTAAAATTACTTCCTTTACTGATTACTCCCTTACTAATTGGGAGAATTATAAAGTAAAACTCTGTAACATATAAAATTATTATATTTTATTTGTCATATATGCACATGGTTAAATATAGTTAAAAGAACATTTTGTGTGCAAGATCCAAGTACTAAGATATGGCAACAATTCCATACTTAAACCCACTACCATGTCTTTGAATGTGTTCCATTCTGAAACCCCTCTTTACTTTTGCTAAGTCTAGGACCCAGCTAGGAGTTTGATAAAAAAATTGGAAATTCTTTCTAATCTTCAACTGATGATTTAATATTATAATTATCCACGACTTATTTTTAATTCTAGCCATATTTCCCTAATGATCAGAACATTTTTCAACTGTCTTTATTGAACATTAGTTGACATTTACAAAGAAAAACAACCTTCATATTGTCATCAGTAAAAGACAGATCAATCAACTATATAAAAATCCCATATTTCTCAAAGTAAGAAATTATAACTTGAGGATAAGCCACTATTTATAATTATCCAGATCACTACTCCTTCCATTTAGTAAGGTCAAATAATGGGTTTATTTGTTGCGTACTGTGAAAATTACTGATAGACCTAGTTTAGCTCTAGTTTACCTAAATTAAAATTGGGTAGAGATTAACATTTGTCTCAGAACCCTTGCCATTTTTATTTCTTAATCTGACTTTGTAAATATCTCTATGTGCATGGGATATTTATTCTTTTAACTGAAAGTGAGTTCTATCAAATAGTAGCCCTTTTTTGTACTATCCTTCAGCTCATTTATAGAAGAGACTTAATAGACACTTGGTATACACGGTCATAAGAGGTACAGCAATACTGGTGTTGGTGTCAGGGAATAGTTTATTGCTTTACATATAATTATTTTTATTATTGTAACTTGGACTTCAGTGATACACTTACAAACTTTAAATCTGATTTGTCTTATTCTAAAGTGATAATCTCATTCTCTTATGTTTAAGATTTTCTTGTATGAGTTCATTTAAGAATAAATCATTTATAAACTAACTTTTCTCTATTTTTAAACTCATTTACTTCTTTGATAACTACCTGATGCTTTATACATTTGGATAATTTGCCTAGAGAATCATGTTCTTACATATCTTTGTACACATGGTATGTTGTATTATCTATGCAGGTGCTCTTGGACTTAATTTGGCAAAGAATGTCTATTTTTCTATTTTTCTCATCTACTTAATCTGCTATAAAAATAACTATAACTCAAGTTATTTCTAAAATTTTGCAAACATACAGATTTATGACTCTTTGAAAGAAAAACGACAAAATATTTAGTATTTTGAAAATGTAAACCTCTGCATATGTCTAGATAGTCAAGCATTTTTTGTGGAATGGAATTCTGGATATTAAAATGCTGAAAAAGAATGAACTTCAGAAGGCTATTACTACTTTCTGCTAAGATAAAAATATGTAAAAAAATAGCCTGAGGCAGCCAAACCATTTTAAATGCCAGTAGATCGTGATTACAATGTGTTGTATTTCACATATCACTCTCTGGACAATGTGCTGATTATTTAAGACAAGCTGAGGCTTATCATCATGGAAGACCATGTAAATATTTAACTGAGAAATTACTTAGAATTAAATGGTTCAGAAAAAAATCTCTGAAGTGTTTAACAAATATAGCAGATGTTGAGTAGAATTAACAGAGAAGATTAATTGCATTTGAGCATATTTTCATTTGGGAAAAGAGGCAAGATATATTCTTAATTTTTCAGTCAAGGAAGGGAGCTAAAGTAAAATGGAGACGTTTCATTCTTAAAGTATTATTTGCACTACCTTGTTAGGAACGTTGCAGTACATACGATACCTAACATCCACTTCAACAAAAATGTGATGAGAATAAGTATATTTCCACTGTTATGAGTATTACTTTAAAATATGCTTCATAGACTTAATAAAATTAAGCAGAATCTGCATAAATTATTGAATTACTACTAGGGAATTTCTGTCCTTTTTTTTAAAAAAAGATAGCATCTACAAAGTCAAAACAAAAACAAAATTTACATGTCTTTGCAAAATATTTCCTACCTTTAATATGAGAACAAGAAGAACAAACTTTGTGAGGTTGTGGGCATCAGAATAAAGTTTTGTTTTACATGTAAACTGGCGTCTTTAAAATGAATCACTCTATGGCAGTTTTGTAAAGGCAAAAGCAAATAAGTAAAAATACAATAGACATATTGTTCAGTCACAGGAAGTGATTTATATATTAATTTTGAGCATGAAATTTAATAATATTTGCATTAATAAAGGAATGGTCAGTTTTATGTTATTCCACAGAATTACCATGAGACAAGAGAGAATTTTCCTTAGGATGTATAAATATTGAGAAAATTGAATTAAAGTATGTTCATAAAAAGCTCATTTCATAATAAACAGTTGTTAGTGAACCCTACGAAATAGATGTCTTTGAAATGAAAACAATAAAGTCTCTTCCATAGTCTAAGGAAACCCTTACAGGCTCTCTCAGTGATGCTGATAGCAGAACAATATGAGGAGCTGTTATTAAAGAGAAACTCTTATGAAATACTAGTTTGGACTGCGATGACTCAATCATTGTCATTTACAGTAAACCAGTTCCTGATTGGATGAACAATTGTATCCTACCTTCAACAGATTAAAAAACAGAGCTCATACATAGTGCTTTCAAAACTTTTCCATCTCATCTAACATCCCCGGAAGCATTTCAGACATGGGGCACAATGAATTATAATAAGTCCATGTGGCTGGAGGGATGCATTTTAATGATAATCTTTTTCCATGTTTTGAACGCAGCACACACATCTCTTCTTAGTGTATGGATTCTCAAATAGTTTATTCTCCAATGAAATGAGAAAAACTAAAAGTTAAATAATAGAACATACAGGCTGTGAGTCTGGAATGTTATGAGACATCTATACTCACCATAAACTTTCCTTCAATAGTGATTTTTGCTCCTGTTATGAGATTTTACATCTTGCATTATGTATAATATATATGCATACATTTACTGTATTTTGCATTTACTGTGTGTTACATTTACTAGATGTTGAAAGGATGACTCTTAAGATTCTGATTCTTTACACTTCTCGTGGTACTTCTGCAGTGGTAAGAATATTAATTGTCATATCCTCAGAAAATCCAATTTAGATAAGTATATTCTTCATTCACAGATTGCATTTGATACCAGAATAATCCAAGTTACTTTTCCTTCTTGTGTAGTTGTGTTGCAGAATAGATGTAATGCTTCCTTTTGGAGGAGTGTGCCCTTCATTTGAGGAAGAGCTCTAACCTCCCCTGATTATTATCTCATGTCACTGAGGAGTAACTACTTACTTTTTAAAAAGAAAAAACAACATGCAAGGGGCTGGGGATTTAGCTCAGTGGCACAGCGCCTGTCTGACAAGTGCAAGGTCATAAGTTCAATTCCCAGTACCGGAAAAACAAACAAACAAATAAACAAACACAAAAACATGCAGTGAACACATTAAAGTATTTGTATAAATCATTAATTAGTACAAATAGAAATGAATTATTTAAAATGCTTACATCATTTAAAATAATGTTTCACATTTGGTAATTCCTCTCTATTCACTTCATGTATTTATTTCAAGCACTTGCATACTTTGGTGCTTTCACCTTGGGAATTATTACTGACTGTGAAACACTTTGTGTAGATTTGTTTTATTCTGGCCTTAACCTAATTAATGAAATGGTTTGATTTCAGTTAACTCAATGCTCTACTGATGGGTGAAAACTGATAGCCATGACCTACTTGTTGAATCCATTTGTATCATCTATTTTAATGATTTATGCAAGGAGAATATGATAAATTCTGTTTTAACGATTAGTCAGATCATGATAACTGCCTGGAAATTTTGGACTAGCTTTTCCATAGTTTAGTGGCCACATGGAAACACAATTCTGTTGCAGAAGACGAAGAAATAATCTACACATATGCTGCTTAGTATCTCTCTCAAAGAGTGGGCCACATGGCAGAGATGTAATGCCTCATTTACTTTATTTATTTATTTATTTTTTTTGATACCAGGAATTGAACTCAGGACCGTGTGCTTGCCAGGCAGTCTCTTGTGCCGCTGAGCTATATCCCTGGTCCATAGTTCCAAATTTAATACAATTTCACATTTGGGCTAGCTAACATACTTGACTGGACTGCAGGAAGCAATCTTGTAATCTTAGGATTAAAAATTTCATCAGCATTGAAATATTCCCACTATGTAAAAGACACAGGTATTAAATGTAGAAAATGGTGAAGGTGGTTTATGTATTATCAGGCTAAGTAACTGCAGTGAAGATGAGTGAAAAGCAAACATTTAAAGAGGAGAAAAACACACTCTGTACTAGAATAAGGAAATTTTAAGGAATATTAATTAGAAACTTAGGTATTTTTCTTTTTTTGGTTTTACTTGTATTGTTTTATTTGTGGTACAGAGGATTGAACCCAGGGCTTTCTTTTTTTAAAATTTTATTTTAAAGAGGAAAGAAAAGCAATGAAAACAGTGATATGAATTTTAAAACAAGATAATAGGAAATTAGCAATGGTTATTATATTGCATATTGTTATCTTCAAAGTAGTTACTCAAATTACAAGACACAGGCATGCAAGTTGATCAAACAATATAAGCTAGTCAATGCTTTCTTATTTTTCATTTTGACACAGATGGCTTGCCAAGTCACCCAGGTGGGGTTCAAACTTTCAGTCCTCCTGCCTCAGCCTCCTTGTGCAGGGATTACAAATCAGTGTCACCATGCCTGGCTTTTCTCTTTTTAAAACTTTTTTCGCCTTTCTTCTTATTACCAGAAGCAACCATTTTCCTTGGGAAGATTAAGATTATAACCTTAGAAGCATAAAGAGATGGAAGAGTCAATGTTTGGCTTTTAGTACCAGAGAAAGGACCGTTCAGCCTGCACAGGGAGCAGTGCGGAAACTAGTTCTATTGGGAAGAGTGTTTGTAAATATCAAGCCCTGTATCATCACATGTCAACATTTAACCACAGATCAGGAGGCAAAAGGTACGAGGAGTCCTAAGAGTAGTCCTCCCCCAGTCAGAAAGGGGATGTAGAGAATGTCTTCTTCTTCTGCTTCCCTGTATCAGAAGTTTCAGAAGAAGAGTGGTAAATGAGGCAGAATATTCCTGTTTTCCCTTTCAGCAAAGTGAGAGGGGGAAAAACCTCCAAATCAGTCAATTCTTCAGCAACAACACTGCTATGGGAAGTATACCAAACAAAGCCTTTATGTTTCTGAAGGAAATATGTCTCAGTCTGCATTTCTGCACCAAGAAAACCATCAAACAAATGTGAGGGCAGAATAAAATGAATTTAAGACATGTTAAATCTCAGAAAATTTACTTACACTTTTTTCATAATTTTCTTGAATAGATGTTCATATAAATAAAGGAATACAACCAAGAAAAGGGGTGATGAGCAAAAGAAGAAGCAATGGAACCGACTGAAAGAATAAAGGAGTCAAGAATGAAGACTTCGTAGTTGCCCTAGAAAGCTACTAACCTGGATGTGATAAAAGTCTGAACGCTATTCCCAGGGAACAGGCAGCAAGAGGAAATTTGAAAAGTGAAGGGTAATCCCAGGGAAAACAGAAGGACAATTAGAAACTTCAGAACTAAAACACATAAAAAACTCAAACTGTCAAAGAACAAGCATATTACTTAGCTCTGCAAATAATGACATTTGTATTCATAAAAATGTGACACTAGCTACATCTATATTTTCCAATTAAAAGCAAATTTGAAAATTTGACATTTTTAAATTGTGCTCCATGGAGACTGCCATTTAGTCACGTTGTAAATCGTTTTTCTTGCTTGGTCAGTGACTTGAGGACTTTTTTTTTAACATGCAGCAATTTGCTCAATGGTCAAATATACTTTTTCATTTATGCTTCTGCTTTTGATACTTAAAAAGTTATTCATTAATTATTTTAAAATTCCAATATTTTCTATAAGACATGCTGGTTTAGTTTTAAAATGTTGATCCATTCAATATTTTTATTGGGATAACAGGTATGAGGGATCCAACTTTGTTGTTCTAAATGCTACATAGTTCTAAATGCTACATATTGAGTAGTTAATTCTTAATTCACAAAAGCAGTGAAAAGTCTTTATCCATTAAAAATGGACTGTACAGTGACCTTTCTTTGATAATTTGTGTACTGACTAATGAAAAAAGTGGCTGCATCATTTATTTTCTTTTTGTGTACGTGAAGTAGAAAAATGTGGGCTAGCAGCTTTTATGTTAACAAAAAAGGACTCATCCCTGAAAATGTCCCTAGCCATTTATTGAAATGACATTTTTTATTATGAGCTCTTTACACTACTATTTTATTTTTTATTTCTTTTTTTATTTTAAAGTGAAAAGAGAACAAAATAACAACAACCAAGACAAAAACAAAACTACAAAAAAACAATAAAAATGATACAGAATTTCAAACGAGAGGATAGGAAGTTGACAGTTGTTATCATCCACGAAGTTGCTCAGAGTACTCAATGTAAGAATGCAAGATTGATCAGACAATTAAAGAAAATAAAAATAATAAAAAAATAGAAACAATACGGGGTTTCACTAATAAAGGTAGTAGGGATTCATCGATGGCTGTTATATTGCATTTAGTTATCTTCAAATTAGTTGTTCACATTAGGAGATATAATCATGCAAAATTGGTCAGAAAAAGAAAAATTTAAGCATTAACTATTCCTTTCAATAAACCAATAGGCATCAGCGGTACAGTTATCCCAGCTATCTTTGTATAGCAATATATAGATTTTCCTTTCTTCTTTCTTTCTTTTCTCCTTTTACTGTTTGATTTTTTTAACCTTGCAAATACACTGATTTGAAAAGTATTCAAATTTTATGAAAGCCCTATGGAAGATAAGCAAAATAAGCTGATTCTCAAACTTCATGTGTTACAGGCAGATTCAGATTTACCACTGAAATAGTAAGGGATGACCTTAATTTCCTATCTGGCAATTTGTCCAAAAGCATGCAGAAATCAGTTGCCATTACTGTTCACAGAAGCTATTCTTACACTGCAATAATTTGCTACTAATATGGCTAACACAGATTGTCTCTTATTATCATGTATAATAAGTATATTTGTAATCACCAACTTGTCCTTAGACTCAATTTGTATTTACTGGTTATAAAACCAAAAAGGCAAATTTTACAGATTGAATAAACCTTGTTAATGCTGTATACATTTAAGAAAAATGCCAGGAAGGCATTCTAAATATTGAGTAGTTGATTCTTAATTCGCAAAAGCAGTGAAAAGTCTTTATCCATTAAAAATGGACTGTACAGTGACCTTTCTTTCATAATTTGTGCACTGACTAATGAAAAAAGTGGCTGCATCATTTATTTTCTTTTTGTGAACGTGAAGTAGGAAAATGTGGGCTAGCAGCTTTTATGTTAACAAAAGAGGACTCATCCCTGAAAATGTTACTGAGACCTCTGCATGGCTGAGAGCTAACTTCGTTTCTGTGGAAATTAAACTGCAGTTGAATGGACAAATCAGCCTGTGTACAAAGACTGTACTTCGTTGAGCACAACCTTTCAGAAACAAGGTTAAACTATCAAGCTACATAATTGCTTCTATTTTTCAGACTGAATAAGTTAAGACTGGGTCAGTATAATTCCCACTCAGGACAAGAGCATTAAGGAGATAGGTCGTGACATGTCACAGAGACCTTTGGGACATTCCAGTGTCACTTTTCAGTTAATTGGCTTGGTAACAGGGGTGGTCATGCTCTCCAAATAATCACATTGTGAAGCTATCAAAGCCAGGAACAAACTATCCAGTTTTAAATCTACTAACCACATAGAAAATTGGCAGGAATGTAAATTATGATTAGTGTTTCCTTCACATTTCAATGAAGTGAAGCAATTAGAACATTACTTTCAAACTTCTGGAAAGAACTAACTAGAGTATCTAGTGAATAAATTATGATAATTTGAGAGTCAGCGTATTCTCAAATACATCAAAGAGCTACAACAAGCAGACAATAAGGAAGGAAAGAATAATACACACAATATATAAAGAGTCTCGTATTTGTCCAGGACCAAAAAGTAGGGGCCCTACTACAAGATTTCATTATCATTTAAATAAATCCTTTGATGACTTCTGCACATTCATAATAGAAAATTAAGAAGATAGAGAATTGGTATTTATTGAATACTTGTGGGTCAGGAATTCCATCAGTCACTTTACATATATGATCTGATTTAATTTTAGCAACTCTAAGAAATAAAATTGTTCCTTTTTACAGATAAGAAGATAAATGCCCTAAAGATAACACTACAAAAATAAATTAGGAAGCTGAACTCCTAACACAAATATATCTCATGCTAAAATTCTGTTTTTATTTCTGCTTCAAAGGAGCTGTTTGGATCAGAAGATATATTTGACTATGCTTCATTGTAACTTGTGAATGGGAATTCAGGTCAGTATTGTCAGATTTAAGGCACAGGATGACGTTGACGTTTTTGATATTTGAAGATATTAAACTTTCCTGCATATGCTGTATTAGGAAATTGAGACACGGCTATACAACTGGATGGCATCCTGGAGGAAATGAAAAAACTAATTAACTGCACAACATAAAGTAAAATAAGAATAGCAAAGTGCCACAAGAAGAGTACTCAAGCTTTAGAGTTGAAAAGAAGGCAGACAAGTCAGAAGAAGGATGGTGCAGCTGAGGAGTCTCACTTCTCTTTGTCATGCTTTCGTATTCCTCAGGTGGCAGTCTAGACAAAAAGACCTGGAGGGTTAAAAGCCAGTACTGGCTCGGCCTCCTGGAGGCTCTTGTTACCTTAATGTGATCCTAAAGAAAAGAGATAATGGCTTGATTTGGCATGTTACTTGCACAGTTTGTGTAAGTGCACGTGAGTCAAGGATGGGAACAGAGTGAATCTCTGTAAGCTTTATAAACTATGCCGTTGTTCTTGTTAATGTTCCTGGATTAATGCCTCAGTCAGGGAGAAAGGTCAATACAGAAATGTAAGGAGAAAATCATCTGGTTTTCCACAACAAGTGAAGATAATTTATGGGATCTGGACAGTTGCCTGAGCCTGGGATCCTGGGAGACGAGAAGCAGTATGACAGGTTGTCCTTATCTACCTGATCAGTCCTGTTAATGATGGTCTCAGTTACATGGTACAGTGGGACCTTGGTTCACGAACTTAATGCTTCCATGATTCTGGTGAAGGTGACCACGTTCATGCAAGGAGGATGGCATGGTCATGCTCCTCATCCTACATGGAGTTCACGAACAGAAGCAAAATTTTGCTGAATGCTCCTGTTTGTAAATGGAAGTGTTTGCAAACAAAAGCGTTAGTGAACTGAATCATTCTATACACAAGATAAACTGAATACTTCTGGTTCCAGCCTCCGTTGGTGAGATTAATCAGAGTCACTGATGGAGAGATAGTCTCAGAGGAGAACTTGTCAACTGGGAGACACAAGGTCTTCCACCTGCTTTCCTATTTCTGCATGTCTTGTGAGAGAGGTAGTAATTGCCTTTTTGTTTTTGAGTATCCTTTTTATTTCTTGCTTGGCCATGCTGGGGATTAAATCTAGACCCTCACACATTTGCCAAGAGCTGTACCAGAGTGCTATACTCCCAGCCCTGAAATTTCTTTTAGAGATAAAGATACAGCAAAGTAAAGGGTAGATTTGCTTCCCACTGAAGGTATTACAGGTACTGTCTCCCTGTAGGCAAAAAGGCAAGTGAATTCATTCATCTGTGATGCAAACTCTTTGCCCACACAAAAACTTTACCGCAGCTTCTTGAACTTGGGGCAAGAGTAACCACCATGAATGGGGAGCACATGTGCTTGCTGTCCTGAGTGTGAACACCTTTCTCTCTGACTCAGAAGTCCTAGATCTTCTGCTGGGACGCAAGGAGCAGGATGCATGTGGCAGACAGCACTGTTATCTTTTAAGTAGGCTGAAGTCTCATGTCTTTCATAGATTCTGGTAATCTTGTCTCTGAATTGGTGATCTACTAGACTTACTTAAGATATTCCTTATATTTTTCTCTCTATTCTTTTAAAATAATGGGATGAGATGCAGATGTTTTTAAGAAAAAATATTAAAGGGCTAGATATTATGTGGTCCATAACTAAAGAAATTGAAATTCCTGAGCAAAATTAAATAAGGAAATAATGGAATGTTTGACTTGGAAATGACCTTTAAAATGTTCTGTTTGATCTATAAATGTTAGCGACACGCTTCAGGTAAAATCAAGTAAATGAAAAATAGCTGCACATTTCATGATAGAATATGCTGACCTTACTTACATTTGCTGTTTCTTCAATCTCAAAAGATGACTTTATTAATGGTTTAAATGATATTAAGCTCTTATTTATATCTGCAGAATATTGAACAGGGGTTGGGATTCTTTAATCAAGGAGATAATTCCAGTTGCCCACAAACAAGACTTTCAAACTGATCAAATATGACCAGGGATAGGAAGTGACACTGGGATCATCACTGCTGAAAACTGTAAATATGGGAGTGACTATCAATCCTAAATTAACATCAGCAGCTACAGAAAGGGGATCTGGTTCTTATTGTGTTGTTTAAGTCAGTGCTTTCATATTTTTTTGTGGGTATTATTCCTGAAAGGTTTGATGATGTCTTACTTTCATAGCATGTTTGCCACTGAAAAGTGTTTGTTTCTTCTACCTCTGAGGAAGACATATTTATTGTATTCCTGTACTGTATCAGGTCCTCTAATCTCCGAGGACTCAGGTGTAAATAAGATGAAAAATGTTCCTGTCCCAGGGAGGCTACACTGATGTAGAAAACAGATAACTAGAATTCCAGAATTCATCTTACATTTGGTAGTTTTCTTAAAGTGAAAGAATCCTACCCATAGAGACACTATGATTTTGTAAAAGTTCTCTTTAAACATTTCCTAGTAATTCCTTCAGAAAGGCCTGTATAATCATTCCTGCAAATATTTTTGTCATTTATAATAGCATCCCTACCATAACAGCTGTAGACAAGGGTTAGTGTTTACTGAGAATTAAGCATGGTTCTAAAATCTTTATATTTTCCATTTATAGACACATAGCTTGTTTTCATATCTTGGCTGTTGTAAATAAAGTTGTAGTGAACAAGGGAATATAGATATCTCTTGGATATACTGATTTCTTTTCCTTTGGTTCTATACTTAGAAGTGGAATTACTGGATTGTATAGCAGATCTATTTGCATTTTTAATTTTTTTTACAGATCTGTTTTTAGTGTCTTAAGGAATCTCCATGCTATTTTCCAAAATAACTGTTTTAATTATATGCACATAAACAGTGTCCCAGGATTCCTTTTTCTTCACATGCTTGCTAACACTTGTCATCTTTACCTTTTTGAGAAAAAACATTCCAAGCAGGTGTGAAATGATATCTAATTGTGATCCTCACTTGTATTTATTTCCCTGAGGATCAGTGATGTGGACTTGAGCATTTCTTCATATGCTTGTGGCCATTCTGTG
>NW_004955488.1:5044199-5135158 GCF_000276665.1 Chinchilla lanigera | reverse complement strand
TGAGTTCAATTCCTGATACCGGAAGAAAAACACAAAAACAAACAAACAAAAAAACCAAAAAAAATTATTATCTTAATTCATAGATGATGAAACTAAGAAATAGAAACGTCAAGAAACACGGTCAGGTTCAGCACATTCACTCTGGATGCAGTGTCAGTCTAACTCCTAAACTACATTGCACAGGTTTGATTTGTTAAAATGAGTGGTATAGTAATAGAAATGAATAGAGCCATACTCAGTTTTAGAGAGTAATCACTTTTAAGTTCTACT
This sequence comes from Chinchilla lanigera, assembly GCF_000276665.1. Taxonomy (NCBI): domain Eukaryota; kingdom Metazoa; phylum Chordata; class Mammalia; order Rodentia; family Chinchillidae; genus Chinchilla; species Chinchilla lanigera. The sequence goes on along the minus strand of NW_004955488.1, from coordinate 5,134,888 downwards.
TTATACATTAATGTAAGGATCTGCTACAAAGATTTTTTTAAATGCTTAAATAGAATGGAATTTCGTTAAACTAATTTCAAAGCAGACATATGACTTCAAAGTATATGCTTTGGTACACATAATTTTATAAAAAATTTGCCCACTTTAAAATTTTCTAATGACATTTGAAATAAATTTTAATTTATTTTTCTAGACTGCTATTATCTCCTATTTCAATATGAGACAAAATAACACATTCATAAAAGTCCCAAATTGCTAATGCTTTTCACTTTTAGTTTACTGTTGAGGTTTAAAATGCATAATTTAGATATTTGATGAAAACAATTTGAAATGTCTTTTGAAACACAAGCAAATGATAAACAGAAAGGCAGACAGAGCTATTTTCAAGTCATTCATCTAATGAAAGATATATAAATCACCTTCATATCAAATGAACTGACAATAAGATTTTCTGAAGCATAAATCTTCTCTGAGGCTAAAACATAAATCTTTCTAAGGCCTTAAGCATCAACTTGCCATATTTCAGCAGAGTAGATAAAAATTGCTTTATATTATAGAAACAGCTTCTATTTTAATCAACTCATTCACTTAGATAAGTCTTTTGCCCACAAATTAAAAAAACGATTGATTTTTAAAAAGTATTTCAACTACCTTTTTTTCCCTACTGACCCACACGAGTACCTAAAAATCTCAATATTGAAATGGATCCCTAGCTTTAAAAGTTAAGAATGAATTAAATATGAATTATGCAACTTTTAAAGGAATAATGTTGATTAAATTTAGGCACCTCATAGAACTCAGACTTTGATGTGAAAATTTTAAAATAGTATTAGAATGAATTGCCTGCTAATTGCTACAGTATAGTCATACATAAATAAATACCTTTTATATGTATATGCTGTAAAACACATATTTACTCTGTTCAGAGTAGAAAGAAGAGTTATGCTGGAGATATAACAAGAACCTGGCCATTTCATTTGCCAACAAAGAGATGGTTAGAGTTCCTTAAGAATTTTAGTGATTGAGCTTGTAACTCAAATATATTTAAAATAAATAACCAAATTATAACATAACATTAGCGTACAATGATATTCTTTCAAATAGCTACATATTTGTGTGTGGTATCAGCATAACTACAGTGGTACAAGTATATATAGACTATTTATATACTAATTACAAATGATCAGTTTAAAAATGACCAACTTTACAAATTGATTGTTTAATCCAAGCAAGTCCCATGAAGACAACAACAATGAACACTGTCTATTTCTGTGTCCCTGTCCTTAGGATGGTATCTGGACCATAGAGAGCACTGCACTAAAGGAATGAGTGAATACGAGAGAGGGAAGAAAGGAAGAAAGGGACCACGCTGCCAGGTGAACAATTGTCTCTGCGTCTCGGACATACCAACAGAAAGGGGATTACGGTAAGACTTCCCTAGGTGAATGCTTTGCGATCTCTTGTGCATTAGGGCCATCTGTTAATTGAGGGTCATTTGATTTCTAAATGACTAGCTGAGATTTTCCCTCAGTTGCTATGGTATCTAAGGTAGTTGTCTTAGAGTGAAAGCTCAGCTCTCTCTCTGGGCCTGATTTTCACTTAAGCTGAATTAATCTGGGCCCCAAGGAGTTGGTATTTAAGTATCATTTAGTAAGCATGTCTAAGGCACTTCTGCTGTTGACCGACTTAACCTTTGGCTTCTGTGTAAACATTTGGTGCCATCTGGATAAGTATTTAATAGCTCTCCAAAGAGAAGAAGGGTCAGAGCTGCACAGTCATTTTCCTGAGAACTAAAATTAGTGGATCTACTACATGAAGTAGCACTGTTCTCCTTTTCTTCACCTGTTTTTCTTCTGACATGACGTGCAAAGGCCAGAAGAGGAAAGAGAGGAGGCAGAGGGATTAGACAACTGTCCCCTTTCAGTCCCAGTCCCTGCCTTGCTTCTGAAGCTGCAGTCACATATTTTACTATTTAAAAAAGTAGCATAGTCAGTTTTCCCACAATCAGAATACAAGAACTTAGGAAAAAATACCAACTCTGTATATAGTTCTATGAACATAGTATTTGAAGTAATTTACAAAGGGAATCTTTATCCCATCAGAGGTAGTTCAGAAGTGATTGTTCTAATCCAGTGATGACGAACCTTCTAGAGTTTTTGATGATACAAACGGCCCACTGCAGCACGCGTGCCACAGGTTCACTACCACTCTTCTAATCTATCACTGCTGTGACTCAGTACAAGAAAATGATATGGGGGCTGGGGATTTAGCTCAGCGGCAAAAGCGCCTGCCTGGCAAGCGCAAGGTCGTGAGTTCGGTTCCCGGTACCGGAGAAAAACCAAAAAAAAAAAAAAGAAAAAGAAAATGATATGAAGAATATGGCCATTCCAAGGATGGTGACACCCACAGAACTTTTGGAAAGCACGAGTGAGTGACATATTTTAAACTTGGAATTTACAAAAGTTACTGTGTATGTGTACAAAATATTTTAAGGGATTACTTTTTGTTTTCAGTAGCCGGTTACTTAGAGAATTTCAGCTAGAATCATAGTACTACTTGACTTTGTTTGGCTTTGTGTTCTTAAAAACAAAAGCCCATAATTTATAGCAATTTGCTTTATATTTTATAGACTTGTATGCTAAACTTTACTACAGAGGAGTTCAACAAACAGCTAAGTAATGGGTAGATGAATAAGGCAAGAAATATCAAAATGTACTACAAACTACAGATAAAACTTACTATAAGCCCTAAATCAGAAACTTTTATTTCAATTTATACTTTATATCATAATCATTAGACAAACTGTACAAATTAGAACTTAACATTTCATCATTCTTGACCACAAACCTGAAAATATAATCAGAGTCAATGTGCAAAGTGAGCACAATAGATTAATTCTCATAGCACTCTGCTTTAAAAATATTGAATATTAGGCAATTCCCTAAGAAAATGATTTAAGAAAAACAGAAAAGTTCAATGATCAAATTACCTTGAAATATCAGAAATCTAATCACTGGCACAAAAATCTTGTGCTAAAAGAAAAGCACCAGTCCAAATGGTTTTACCCAAAACATTGGTAAGAGGTAATTCTTATTCAAACTATTTAAGAGTAGTGAAATGGAGAAAATTAATAAAATGAATTCATGAGGCTAATAGAACAAAAATTATTAAAAGGACTAGACACCAGTTATATGTCCAGCACTATTGTATATGCATAGAATTCAGTGATGGACAAAACTCAAAAAGATTACTGCCTTCGTGGAATTAATATTCAAATGAAGAGGAAAAGTAGCAATACTTTTTGTTTTAGCAAAATTTAGGAAAAGTAGTAATACTTTTAGGAGCATTTAGGAAAAGTAGCAATACTTTTAGGAGCATTTAGGAAAAGTAGCAATACTTTTAGGAGCATTAAAAGGACTTAAACACCAGTTATATGTCCAGCACTATTGTATATGCATAGAATTCAATGATGAACAAAACTGAAAAAGACTCCTGCCTTCATGGAATTAATATTCAAATGAAGAGGAAAAATAGCAATAAACACAATGAATAGGCAGTTTAAACATGCTAGAAAGTGGTAAGTGGTGTGGATAAAGACAATATGGAAGATGGAATGGAAATTAGAAATTCCAAGTGCATATTTGCGTAATGCCAAGTTGGGTAGACATTGCGGTCCTTACTGAGAAAGTGGCCTCTGAGCAGCAAGGAGAAGTTAGCTACACATATATCTGCCCAGAGAAGCAGCAAATGTAAAACCCTGGGGTTGGGAATATGCCTGCCATACTTGAGTAACTACAACAATTCCACTGCTGGGAAGTTGAATCAGAAAAAGCAGCATGGTAGATAAAGTTAGAAATGCAGGAAGAGCTGAAGGATGTTAAGACTTTGCTGGCCATTGTGTGGAATTTGGCTTTTACTAAATCAAAAGTGAAGACATTGGAGGATTTGAAGAGGCGAGACTAGGAGCACTCTGGTTTCTATGTTTAGAAAAGACACAGGGGAGCTGAGGGAGAGGCAAAAGGACCATTAATTAGCTGCTGAAATAGCCAATGAATGTAAGATTAAAAAGCAGAACCAAATATTAGTAGTAGAAATGTGAAAATTGGTCAGATTTTCAATATTTATGGAAGATATGGAAAACAGAATAAGAAAAGAGATTTATAAAGTTAACTCACTTATGTTTATAAATATAAAACATCTGACTAAATTATAGGTAATTCAGCTCTGTATAAAAATTACATCATAGGCTGCCAGGGTGGTAGTTCCTGTTGGATTGATATACCCAAGGAAGGATGTACAATTATTCAGTAAATGCATGTTATGGCTTAGATCCAAAATGTCTTCCAAGAAAGGAACCCTATTCTACTGCTGGTGGGAATGTACATTGGTGAAACCACTATGGAAATCAGTTTGGAGATTCCTCAAAAACTAGTGTTGGAAGTCCCACTTAATCCAGCTATTCCCCTTCTGGATATTTTCACAGAAGAATTAAAAATGTCATACCACAGCGATATACATGCACCCATGTTTATAGCAGCACAAATTGTTGTAGGTAAATCTTGGAAATAACTCAAATGCCCATCAACTGAGGAATGGATAAAAAAGATGTGGTGCTTTTATACAATGGAGTATTACTCAGCTTTAAGAAAATATAAACTTGAGGCTTTTGTAAGTAAATGGATGCAACTAGAGACCATACTCATAAGTGAAATAAATCGGACCCACATGTGTAAACATCATATTGTCTCCCTGGTGTAGAAACCTGAAAGAGTGAGGAAAACTGAAAATGTACAGTAGATGGTAGGAAAGGGAAAGAAATTGCTCAAAGGAAGGAATGACTGGGATGAGGGAAAGAAGAAAAAAGAAGGAAGGCAAAATACATATATGAATAGCTGGGATAACTGTACTGCTGATGTCTTATGGTATATTGAAAAGAACAGTTAATGCTTAAAATGTTTTATGTTCTGACCAAATCTGCTTGCGTATATCTGCTAATCTGAGCAACTGACTTGAAGGTATCAGTATGCAATGGAACAAACATGCTGAATTCTTACCATCTTGTCTAGTGAAACTCTGTATTATCTCTAATGTTTTATCTCATAATTATTTTTTTATTCTCTGTAATGTTCTGAACAATCTTCCATTCTTGCATCTGGTAATCTGAGCAATGTACTTGAAGATAACAATATATAATGTAACAACCACTGTTAATTCCTATCAATCATTTTGTCTTGAAACCTTGTATCACTTTTAATGTTCTTGCTTTGTTTCGTTTATGTTTGTGATGTTAAAATAAATAAATAAATAAAAGGGCTGGGGATATAACGAACTCAGTGGCGTAAGCACCTGCCTGGCAAGTGCAAGGTTGTGAATTCGATCCCTGGTACCGCAAAAAAAAAAAAAAAAAAAAAGTTTGTGATGTTGCTTCTGTTGTTCTTTTTCTTTTTCTCATTTACTACTCTCTTTAAAATTAAAAAAACCCAAAATGTCCCCCAAAGTCTCATATGTTTGAAATGTAATTGGATCATGGGTGCTACACTCATTGGAGCTCACTAGCTGTGTGCTGTTAGGAGGCAGGGGGTGGCGGTAGGTAGGTCACTGGTGGTATTATCTAAAAGGGCCTATTCCTGTCCTTGGCTCATTTTTCCTTTTCTCTCTGTTTCCTGGGCTCTGTGGCACGAGCAGCTTCCCTCCCACCATGCTATTTCTGCTTTGGAACTGTTGGCCACGGACTGATCACAAGGAACCTATAAGCCAAAATAAACCTCTTGTTCATTAAGTTACAGGTATCAGGTATTTTGTCCCAGTGATGGGAAGCTAACACAATGCAGAAAATGACTATAAAATTCAATATCAGATCCAGGTAAAGCCCTTGGAAAACTAAAAACAGAAAGAATTTATTTGACCAAATAAAAATAAAATCAAGCAAATTATAATGTAAAACTTTAGAAAACTCACATGGAAAAAGACCAGTAACACTAATCTTTTCTAAGGTTCTTTAAAGCAACCCCCAAATAAACAAATAAAGAGAAACATCATATTTAATATGAAACTTCAGAGTCTCATATCTCAGAGAAAGACATTTTTGCAAAGGAAATAATAAACTATCACAATTTCAGAACAATATAATTATCTCTAAGTAAAAACTAAGAGACCATATAGGAAACTATTATAACTTGATATATTAGAAAGGTTGTGATTGCAGGTCAGAATATAAAAATAAATAGTATGCAAAAGAAATATATTTTTCTGCCTTTTGGCAAAGCAAACAGTTCCACTATAATTTCTGGAGTAGTGTGTTCTTTCTTCTGCTTATTTGTAAGTTTCCTTTGTTATATTCTGAGGCCCCATATGTGTCTTATAAGTTTCCTTTGTTATATTCTGAGGCCCCATATGTGTCTTATATGTTACTTGACTCTAGGGGTATTAAAAACCAAAATGTCCAAGAATGTTAAATATTGTTGAGATGTGGTTGCAGTAGAATTCTCGTAAACTCACAAACATACTCATAGTTATCATAGCTACTTACAGCAATCAAGCAGTATCTTATTAAGTTGAAAAGGGGCATAATGTCTTACTCAGTAACTTCACTTCTAGATTTATAACCTAGAAAAACGTCTCATGCATGTGCATGACAGACACTGTACATTGTCAGTACAAGAAAATACAGGAAAAAACCCAAATGTTCACCAATATTAAACATAAGTCTTCTAACATATAGTTTTATGCTAGGAGACAATAGAATAGTTAAAATGAATGAACCCTATATACAACATCATGGAGCTAAAGCTCAAAAAGAGTATAATAAGGAAAATGTGCAAAGATTTATTTACAAAAGGATACCACTTAGGTTAAGGCAAAGATGTGAGATATAACATGTTACTGTAGCTGCATATATATGAGGTATTTTCATCATCTTTTAGGGTGAAAAGAGAAAATAAAGGCATCTAATAATTTGTTGAAATGATGAGAAGTACATATAAGAGGCTGCTAACACTTGCTTAATTTAGATAATACACAGAGCTTGTTATATATTCTAAATTAAATGATCTCTAGTAGCATTTAAGTGGAATTTGATTCTTTGCAGTAGAAGTACTGTCCTGAATTGGGTATCTGAATATTAGCTATGTCACTTACCATCTCTGTAACCCTGGGCAGGTTATTTAGATTTTCTAGTCCTAAATTCCTTTGTATGTAATGTGGCAATAATGATTTTATCCTTCAGTGAGTTGCTTCAGAAATGGCTTAGATAATACATAGTAAGCACTCAAAAAATGTTTTCAATTGATCTTGGGATGTAGCTCTGTAGTAGAGTACCAGCTTAGTAAAGTACTTGGCTTAGTATGGGTCTGATCCCTTGTACCACACACATAATGTTTAGAACTTATCATTATTCGTATTAGCAACTTAGGTTAAAATCAAACAATTTCTGCTATTAAAAAATGATTATCAGTTGTACATATAAAAAGGGCAAGGAATGCATGATTCACTAACTTAAATCAGGTAGATAAATTTCATATTTCTTTCTTTAGAACTTTAAAAGGATATTTATTATAAGCTTCTATGATAGTTTATTGTGTTTACTCAAAAATCAATTTAGTATCAAACTAATTTGTGAATTTGCCATCCTCTAAGAAGAGGCTGAAATCAAAGGGATTTGATTAAATTTTTAAATTTTCAACCAGCTGTGTTTGCTGAAAATATGACTAGCAAGAGATAAAATGGAAGAGGGTTTATAGTGACAAGCATATGTACTGATAACTCTAAGCTGGAAGGAGTTTGAGTTTTTTCTTGCCGTATCATACTAGAACATATTGTACAAGAAAAAATATATCTAGGGAAGTTTCTTGGACACTGCTTGATAAATTACTTTCCAGATGTTCCAATTAACATATTCACAAAATGGTTCTTGAACTTACTCCTTAATTTTTTGTCATTAGAAGCCACTGGAAATGTTCTAAAATAAAGGAGGTAACTGGGAAGATTTGTAACTTTATAAATGTCTTATCAAAATGCATCGTTCAATTTTTTGAGCCAAGTAGACAATATTTAATGGTTAAAGATTTAAGTGACAGTACCATAATTATTACTTCAATCTCTGACATTTTTACAGGCCCCAGATTTTTACTTCTATATTCTCCTTCCCCCTCCCTGTCTTGGTCCCCACTTTCATCTTGTCCCTGCTTTTCTTCCCTTAGCTTTTTTTTTTTCCATCTAGCAGTCTTCTTGAGTTCTCTGTCTATGACCCTCAAGGATGAATTATAGAAGGATTACAATGGGATTTGATTGATTGTGGAATTTTTATGCAATCAGATTTCCTCAACTAATGAAAAGAATTTAGTTCACACTACATTTGTAAACCATGGTACCATTTTGGATGGTTTTCTTACTAAGAGGTCAGTGGTGATAAGAATAATCCCAGGTTATGAGAAAAGAGGGGATCAAAGGCTAAGAGTAGGGGCTGGGGATTTAGCTCAGCGGCAAAAGTGCCTGCCTGGCAAGCGCAAGGTCGTGAGTTCGGTTCCTGGTACCCGAGAAAAACAAAACAAACAAAAAAAACAAACAAAAAAAAAGGCTAAGAGTTGTGATTAAACTCATCTAGTGAAATTGCTTCCAAGATTCTAGTCTGAGTTTCATATCCTTTCCTCAACTTCACTACTCATTCTTTTCAAATTTGGCCTCTCTCATTTCTTTATCCATCTCTCTCACTGAGACCCAGTTATAAGAGAAAGTACAAACACAAAAGTAACATTGAATGGAAACAGATTTTAATGAAGTCATTCTTTGTGACTTTGTCAATTTAAATAACCAAAGCAGAGTAATACGCAGGAACCAAAGTAACTGCAGTAAACACAGTCTTCCACAAAAGTCTGCATCAAAAAGGAATTGCCCCTGCTTCATAACCAAGATGATACTAGATGCAACTACGATTTCTCTCTGTTTCTTTAAAACTTCATACTAAATAATAGTAGAGTAAAAATGCAATGTATGATCGAGAGGCCAAAAACAGCACTCAGCCCTATCACCTTAGTTATTCAGGCATTCAGCTGTGTAACCTTGGAAAACCTCTGGATTCCATGTAGTAGAGTTGCCAATGCTTATGTTCTTAAGAAAAATATCTTTGTTGGACTTGCTAATGGCTTGTAAACATGGAAGAGGAAGTCTACCCTCTATAATGAAATTATAGGAGACCAAACATTAAGTATTAATAGCCTGGCCTCTCCTGGAAGCTCTGGAAAGTAGTAATCAGGTTGAGTATTTTTGATACAAATACTGATATAATAAGCAATTCCATAATTTCTTTTCAAGAGTTGAAAACAGAAGCTGTATAAAAAGTATCAGACATGCTTTCAGAGCATTAGTTCTCAAATTTGGCTGCACATAGGAACTGCTCAAGAAAAACTTAAAGTGACTGTTGCTTGGGTTGATCCCTTGAGATGCTGACTTTATGGCCTCCTATTATGGGCTGGAAATTAGATTTTTCAAAGCTCTTTGGCTGATTTCAGTGTGTGGTCAGGATGGAGAAACTCTGATCTATGACAAGGCAGGGAGCTGAAGAAAGAGTAGTAAGCCCTGTAACTCAAAGTTTGATCCAAAGACCAGGGGCCTCCAGGAACTTGCTAAAAATATAGGTTTCCAGGTCACACCCCAGACTTCCAGAATAAAAGTGTACATTTGAATAAGACCCCCACTGATTCCCATACTCATTAAATGCTGAGATGTACCTGAGCTGCAGAGATACTCTGATGGCTGGGTTAAATACCTTCCTAGCCCTAATCTTCTTTAACAAAGCGGGCTTCAATATTAACTTAGTTTTACTAGTATGCCTCCCTAGTGGAAAGAGAGATTTCTTTGTTCCTGTGCATTAAGTTGCATTTTAAATGAAAGCTAGACTTCTCCAACAGTCTAAGGCATTTTCTGAGTGGGAAGAACGTTTGCTCCTTTACAGTTACAATGGTTCTCATCTCTAGCTGCAATTTTGGATCTACCTGGAGTGCTTTTAAAATGTACTGGTCTCACATCAGATCTAGTGAATTAGAATTTCTAGGGTAGAGCCCCAACATTTCTATATTTTAAAGCTGTGAAGTGGATTTTAATGTGCAGCTAGCTTTGAGAATCATTATGGATGAATTCAAAGTCCACTGATTCATATATATCATTGCCTCCTTTAATCCAAAAATAGTGCAGTCAGTCATTTTGGCTTCTTAGAAGACTGTTATCAATTACTTCATTTAATAATAGATTAACCTGCATTATAAGATCCGTTAAATATTTAGTGCATGGTAGCTTGGTATCCATTTCAGTTCTCCCTTATTTTATAGGTAAGAGTTGATTATCCACATTAACAAAGGAAGTAATGACAAGCATATAATATAGTATAGTAATGCAAAAATAATGCTAACATTGTATTTATGAAACAGAACATTTCATTTCATAGTGCTTTTGCCTCATTATATCTTTGGAGAGGTATAAAACTTAGCTTGGACACCCCAGCCAAAGGGTGCAGAGAGATCTTCAAGGTATAGGTGGGCATAAAGAAATCAGCCACTATGAAAGATCCACAAAGTAGATTTAGTCCAGTGGGTTTTTCCAGCTGAGGAGCCCAAATCACTTTTCAGGGCACATAATACACAAAGATTGCAGATTGGTCTTCAAATATGAGTTGAAAATGATTCAGAAATCAAATAACTAAGCAAAGTGGTTGAACATACAAGTTAGCTGAAGAAGAACAGAATTCATTTTGAATGAAATGAGGCAGCTTAACTCTAAATCACTGCCAAATAGTCTTTTTTAATTGCACAAAGTATAAAAATAGGATAACATTCATGTAAAATTTCCTCTAAAATAGTTTTTGTTCCCATCCTGAAAAAAAAACCAAAGCATAGAATTCCATCACAAATTGAATTTTGTCATGACCAAGGAGAGCTCCTCTCTGGTTCCTCAGGTTTTTTTAAAAACCTATCAGGAAATATTTGTCCTTAAAGTGATAGTTGCAAAGATTATTTGAATAAAATATTATCCATATATTTTTCATAACAGGAATTTCAAGTACAAAGATAAATATGAACATCATCAAATCCACACAGCCTTTGAGACTGTGCCCCTCTGATAGGAAAAGCTCCACCAGAAGACTTCTGTAAGGCTGATCTAGGATGAAGATAGGCCACTGAATACTGGTGAATTAATGTTTAATTTATGTCATTAGGTAATACTAACATAAAACCCGAAAGACCTTGGGCTACAAATGATTAAAACATCTTTCTTATCTCTTAGACCAAACCTTTAAGTTAGATGAGAATCTTTAGTTGTCTACAAAGATCTGTATTGTATCTAAATAAAAAACCATTATATATTTATGATCAAATGCTTAATAAACGATAAGCCATTCAATTGAAAACAGCTTGACAGTGTGCGTAGTATAAATCTTTCTCATAAATCTGTCTCTAAAATACTGCCATCTCACCATTTGTAAATCCTAGCAGCAAATCACACAGGCAAACACCAATGGTTTTGGACAGGTGTGGGGAATGTAACAACCAGTTTAAACAAGTAGTTGTTTTATCCATCAGAAGATCAGAGTTTGGTTTGTTATTTTATAGTTTTTATGCTAAGTAGAATGGTCTGCATCCATTTACTCTTACTATACATTTCTATTTAAAAAGAATATATAATCATACTCTTAAGGGATATGATTGTGAGCTACATGGAAGGGTAGAGAAAATTGCAGCGGGCTGATACTGATAATAGACTTTTATAGTAACTACCTGTATGCCCTCAGATCAAGCACTTCACTCTTATGGGTAGATGCATTATCTTTAAAATATGAAGTTTTGAGTAAATGTTCTTTAAGCTTATTTTCAATTCTTGCAAGATTCTGTGAATTAAATTCTAGTTTAGGCATGATGCAGTATGAATACTAAATAGGATCACATTTACATGTTGAAGTTTCTTTTCAAGAATACTTACAGTTAAGTCTGGTGGTCCTGGAGGTCCTATATCTCCCTAAAGCAGAAGAAAAAAATTATTTTTCACATTATTTATAAGTTTCTGAGTGAATAGCAGCAATATCTGTAAGTAAATCTTGAAAGACATAATACAGTTTGTCTTGATAAAAGTCTATGCTCAATAAGAAATTTATTATGTGCCTTTCAGTTCTCGTGATATAAAAATTGTCTGGGTAGCTTTGCGCTTTTTGCAGTAGCAGAACTTGTTTTGAAAAGCTAAAATAATCTTACTTTTTCTTCTTTTGACTACTAATCCAAAATTAGAAAAAAAAATCCTTTCAAATATGGTTACTTGCCAAGAGAGCAGCTGGGGAGTGTCATAGTCACAGATAATTTTTCTGACAAAGTTAGGATGAGGATCAGCAGAAATAATAAGTGGATCTCCCTACTTCATGCCTCCCAGCTGCAAGAAATGGTTCCCATGACCTCTCCTAAGCTCTGCTGAACTGGCATTGTCTTTGCCATCAATGGAAAGAGGCTTTGCCTATAATGATGTATTTTTAAATGCTGAAATGGTTTTGCTGACACCCCCATGTTACTACAGATTCCCAGCAGCTGTTACGTTGACAAACTATTTGGAATATTTAAAAAATGGCTAAAGGTTCACTATTTTCTAATTTCTTTGTCACTTCTATGATCTGTTATCTTAGAAACTCTGCTACAAAAGCACTCTGTAATTAAGACCCAGTGTCTTGGCCTTGGTTGTTGTTGAGTCGAACATAATAGTCTGCATGTCCATGTTGTGTGGCATGGACTCTGGGACATTATACTCTCCTATTGAGAGTATCTTTAGGACTTGTCTCATTGAACTTAGCTACCTCAAAAGTAAAGATATACTGTATATTCATTATTTTTTGGAACAACCAAATTAAACATAACCATAATTGCCTAGGTATATGGGTATAGTTCAAATAACTGTTAAAGAACACCAGTGTAGTTTAAATCAGCTACAAGATTTGTAAGATAACTTTTAATGTACAGATTAATATTTAAGATAAACAAGAGTTTCTCTTTTTGGTACTGGGACTTGAACTCAGGACTTTGTGCTTGCTAGGCAGGCACTTATGCCACTGAGCTAGATCTCCAGCCCTAAGATAGACAAGAATTTCTAAATGTGTTGAGAAGGGAGAACAAAATACAGTGCAATGCATACATGCACACACAATTTCCATCACATGGGGATCACCTAGTAACCTTATTCCACACGACTTTTTTTGAGGATGCATGCATTTTATTATGTTCCATCTTAAACACACTGTCAATTACATAAATTATTTAAATTGTATAAACCCTATACAGATTAGGGCTATATCTTCAACACAACAAAAGTAGATTTAGCTCAATGCACAAAAGGCTTTATAAGCCTCCCTCCTTCACTCATTATATTTTTTCTTAATGCATTTTTCTTCATTCAAAGTGTATTTAACACCATATCTTATGCAACCAACTAACTCATTTCTGGAATTAAGTGATATTGTAAATTAATAAATCACTCCTTCATGTCTAAATCTTGGTGAATGCTAAACTCTAAATATGCTTGAGGTCCTGGAGCTCAAAATGTAGCTTCACTATAAAAAACTTAGCCAAGATTTTAAATTAAATTATTGCCAGAGAGAACGTAGTAAGTCAAGGCTCATCTCGCTTTTGCTATTACATTCCTTAACACATTTTTTAGAGGTTACTACCAATATACCATCACGAAATAGCATGTGGGAAAAACTGGAAGGAAACAGCATTCAGACAAAGACTGAGATACGAGTTAGTCCCCTCCCCTAACAAAGCCCTCTGCTTTCCCATTACAGTGGTAGCTCAGTAGCTGAGTTTCCGCACTCTGGACCTCTTTGATAATTTGGTGACTAAATACCTCATGCTGTTAAGCATGGGTGGAAAAAGTGAATTCTAAATACAAGTTAATGTTAAATAGCAACAGTGCGTTTAGAGTCTTCAAAGTAATTAAATGAACCAAAAGGGTCTTCATGTTCAGATGCTTTTAACCTAATAGTCTTCGGTTGATTTTTAAACAGTTTTGGCAGTTAGGTAGTATTGACAAGAAGTCACAGCATAAGTGCTGTGGTTTTCTTAAGAACAGATTGGTACATTTTTGGGTAAATATATTACCTTTTCTCCTTTTGGGCCAGGTGGACCACGAGGACCTAAGTCACCTTTCACACCCTGTGAAAAAGAATATGATCAATATGATTTTTATAAACAGTTCACAGAAAACTTCAATTTATAAAAAGTCGTTAGTGACAAAAATATATCATAATTTACTGAATTCCAGAATACCGTTCTTCCTTTTGTAGTACACAGAGGAAGAAAGACAATGTCACTAAAATAATCAGCAACATCTGTGTCGTGGTGGGTACAGATACATTAAATCAGTGTGAAGCCTCAATACTGCATATTTGTGCAACTTTGCTTCCTGCTAAAATTACATTAATTCACCATCTGGGAGAACATCATTTAGATCTATATGAGCTTTTAAGTATCCACTTTGGATTAAATTTGTGGATGTTGTAAATACCTCTGATTTAGCATTGATTTGGCCTTTATAAAGCTTGCCAAAAAATTCAAGAGTTAAATAAACAATATTTTTATGTCTCTATCAAGGAATATAATTGTGGGAGAAAAAGAACGAAGGATGCATTCTTTTTGTATCACAGCACTGGAGCTAACGTGCAATCTATTTCCTGTCTTACAGGATAGTTTTCTAATTCCTTTTCCCCTTTAACCTGGGTGTATAAGGCTATCAAGAGAAGCTATGTGAGGCACAGACAGAATATCAGGTAGATATTTTCATGAATCCTCTGGACTCTTGGGTGTTTAGCAGGTATTTAGTTGATCTGACTCAGAAATGACAGCTTTCGTAAATACAATAGGTTTCACGGGAGATCAGTGCTACAGCAGAATGCATTCAAGGTCCAAATACAAATAAAGGTAGATAGACAAATCCTGACTGTAAATAGGGAAAGATATCATCCTTCATCCTTGATTTAACACACTGGATGGGAGAGGAACAGTAATGGAAAAATGCATCATTCTAAAGCCACACAATGCACAGTAAGTCTAGGTGTCATGCTGTTCCGAGCTGAAGAATTCAGCTATTACTGTCGACAGTTTGTGGGGGAATAAATAATGCCAAATACCAGCACCCGTACCTACTCAATATAGCACCAATGATGAATTGAGAGAAACAAAAAGAAAATTTGATACTTAGGAATAATCTTGCTGCAGAACGTATGTGAACTGTGGTCTTACACCTTAAGAAAAACACTTTAGTGGATGACAGTAAGATCTAACTGACAAAAAAGCCCTTGGTAGTTGCACTGGTGCTTTGATGGGTAAAACTCATAGCTGTGTTTTTCTGGAATCATTTTGGAATATTTATAAGAAAAAGAGGAGTAAAAATTAAATTCTATTTGGTATACTATTCTCATTAATACTTCCCAAATAAAGTGTGTTTAAAGCAAGAAGGACAGTATTTTTGTTTTGGAGGGAGGTGAGTGGCTATGTGCTTTCACTGTAGCACATTTTTAAGAATTTAAACATGAATCATGCTTTTTAGTCATACATCATAATGTAACTGTTTTCAAATACCTTTGGTTATAATTCAGAACATAGATTTCAGCGAACATGAGTGGAAGAGGGTTCCAAGGCAAGCCGGCCAAGGTACAAGAGGCAAGCCTCTTGCACCACCAAGAGGGAGTGTGCAGGTGATGTGTGAGGAAGTAGGCATGGAGATGACCCCTGCTAGGCTTAAGTAACTGTCTCCAAGTTTGTTACACTACTCTCTTCTTGCTCTTTTCTCTCTCCAGAGAAGAAGTGAACATGAAAAAGGAAATTCCTGAAAAAGACCCTGAGATCCCTATTCAACCAAAATTGTTAAACATCTATAAACACAACTGATTAAACTACACTCTTTATGTAAACATGAGAATGTGAAAACAATTTTTTAGAAATCAAGAGAACTGTAAGCACAATGTTTAGGTAAATGGTCAACCCTGGCAGATGGGTGAGTTACAGAGCAATAGCTACATGGGTAGATTCTAGGGGCAAGATGCTTCCTAGTTCTTCCATTGAGTTCTGGATTCACTAGTGTTCCAGTTACAACCCCAGCTCAGAGCCATTATATACACACATATACTATTTCATAAGCATAAAGTAATATATTTTTAAAGATTCCTGCCTGCTAACTTAACCCCAACTATGATGTCTAAGAAAAAGACTTATTGGAAGTTAAGTCAGCTCCCTCTCAGGTGTTCAGCCAGGTATAATCAGGGGTGAAGAGATACGATAACCAAATACAGGAAACGGAACACTGAGGAGCACGGTAGAAGCACATAGCAAGAGTGAAGTGAACCATTCCCCGGGATCCCTAGTCCACTGGAGATGCTCAAGACGTGGGAAAAATGGAGTTCAGGAGAGGCACGAGAGGAATGACATTTTATGCACAAACTGAGGTAGTTTATTTAAGCAACCCACAAAATAGGCAGAAGTAATAGCTATTTTGAAGAGTTATTCTGACAATCATATGTTGTAAAAACATTCACTATGTGGCAGGTACTTAACAAATGTTGCTTTTATTTTTTATGTACAAGTGTAGGGATAACTGATAGTTCTTTCTGTTCTGCCTTTTTCTCAGTTTGATGGATATGTACCAACTGTGCTTTAACTGGATGGGATAAAATGCAATTCACAAGTATTGTATTCATTAAGCTTCTACAGAAGTGGACCCCTGTAACTCTTGTCCTCCTGTGACAAAGTATAATGTTGTTAAGGCCATGGCATTGGAATAGGCTGAGAGAAATGGAGCTGTAAGTACAGTTTTTCTCCTCCTGTCACCCCAGTGCTGTTATCAATGGCTACTGAGTGCTGGGGGGGAAAAGACACAGTACTCACTAAAAAGCGTAAAACACCCAGTGGTTCTGAGTCTGAATTTAAGACTGAGTAAGGTGGGTATTGTTACAGAGGTTTTCAGTAAAATGTATGTCTATAAAGATTCTTAAACACAGAGGCGTCAACTCTGCATCAACATGTATAGAGGCAGAGGTTGTACTAATGGCAAACTAGAAGATAGATCACACTATTACAACTGGAATTACAAAGCAAGTGGACTAAAAAACTTTTATTCCCTCTCTCTACCCTCCCTCCAACTCGTGATGCCCTTCCTATTTGAGAAAGATCTTGCTATGTCCTATTATCTTTTATTTTTCTCTCTATTTATATTTTGGGGTTTCTCATCTTTAAAAATCAGATAACACAAAATAATATGATTTGCTAAAATCTGAACCCATTAATTACTTCTTTTTCCCAAGCTTCCACTGCTTTGTATCTCAGTTCCCAGCAATGGCAATAGCTGTTGCCAGCTGATATCTCTGGTTTTGTATTTCAGTATTTTTGTATTTAGTAGTACAGATTGCATTGGTATGAGGAGATTAACACGATTATTTTAGAAACATCAGATGCTCTCATTCTGATAAGGGATAGTTGGAAGGCCCTATTAAAGATGCAGAGGGGACTAAAATCAAAATGCAAATCTACTTTTTCTAGATTATGTAATTCTACAAAAACAAATAAGTGAAAATATCTCTTTTCTATCGGAGCCAAATGTGCTTTATTTAACCCAGTTTCTAATTATAGGAAATGATGTATGGTTCTTGTTATATGCAGAACACTGTTACATGCTTCATGTGTGATGACCTCTTTGGTCCCACCCCAGAAAAAAAATGTAAGGTCAATAGTAGTGACATCCCATGGTGCATAGAGAAACTGAGGTAGAGATGCTAGTGTCATAGGCCAGCTTAGTAACAGAGCAGGCATTTAAGCTTAGATCATCTGGCTTGAAAAGTCACAATAATAAGTTTATAATACTCCTTCTCAAACTTCTCTGCAAATGCCATTATTGAATGCATCTCATATTGGGTCACAATCAAATCATTTAGTTATAGGTTAGAATATGTATAATGATGAGGTATTACATTTCAAAGGAAAAATTCTAGCAATTTAATTTTTGACAGTTTCAATCTACGTTTGGAATACCTGGTTTAAACTGTAAGGGCACCGTGTTCATTTGTACCACGGACATCAAGCAGAAGTTTACATGCGCTGGCACAGAGCCAAGGATATATATAGCCAGGAAGACAGCAGATCATCCTGCTGCTCCAATGACTGGGGACCATTACTGGCTGAGAGAAATGGAGCTGTAAGTACATCCTGCAGGATGCCAGATATCCTACTTTTACAAGACAGTCCAACAAGGCAAAGAACTGTCTTGTCTCACATGCCAATAGTGCTCTGCAAAGAAAGACTGAGCTAGGGTATCTTTCCCTTTAAATTAAAGTCTATGTTTTTCCAGGAGGAGTGAGCCCATTTTATGGGGAGCGTGGCATAGAAGGAATTATTATAAGATACACTGACATCTAAATATGAAGTGTGACAAAAAATATTGAGGTGAACATTTAAATTTATTATAGTAAAAGACACACTACCATTAATCCTTCTTAAAATACTCAAAATATCCTGCTGTTTGAACACACTGAACCCGTCATTTTTTTTTTAATTTAAATTTATTGGTACAATTTAGGTATACATAATGGCCAAATTCATTATAGAGAATTTGTATCTGTACACGATATTCACTCATCATTCTTGGCAATGTACCTTTCACTGTAATATGTAAAAAAAAAGATTTAACATTGACCATAGTTTTGATCACCTCTTGTAGAATATGATAATGAAGACTGTAGAAAAGAAGGTTGTTTGAATTAATTTAGTACCAATATCAAATCATTCCAACTGACTGTGATTTAGAAAGAGGCTTAGGAGTGAACTGGCCAACAGAGTCTGACACCCACGCTTTCTAATGCAATTCCTGAGACTAATACTCATGATGACTTTAATTCAGATGAAAATAGTCACTGTAATAACCTTCATTTCCTAAAGCACCCGTGCTTCTTGCCAGATTGAACTGTCATAAATGCTGAGTTCAATTTGTAGAGTCAGTATGTTTTTTTTTTTACGTTGAAAAATAGGCAATGATGGTTGACATGATTTAATGGGAAAGTAAGACTTTTCAGTCAAACATTTAGGGTTTGTGTCACTATGTTCTAAAATAAAGGTTGCATCAGTTTCCAAGTTTCTGTTTGCTGCCCCTGAAAAGGGAAAGTGATACTCCCTGTTGCACTTATTCTATAAAGCTGCAAGGGGACTAAATCTCACTTTTCTTGCAAAAACAATTTAGGGGCTACTGCCACAATGCCACCACCAATAGGAATGTGATGTTTTACTTCTAGTGGCAGAGAGAAGAGACAGGAGAAGTTTCACTGCTTTTTCTTGGTCATGACTTCTGAGTATCCTTCACAAAATTAAGGAAAGGAAAATAACACTATCTACATAGTAAGCAAGTAACCAAATAAGAAAAGTTAATGTTCTTTGTCATATTTATAGTGTTCTTTTCTTTCTTTTTTTTTTTTTTGTCTTTTTCTGACAGGATCTTGCTATGAAGTTCAGGCTGGCCTTGAGCTCACTTTGTAGTCCAGGCTGGCCTTGAGCTCACAACGATCCTCCTGCCTCAGCTCCTGAGTGCTGGGATTACAGGTGTGCGCCACCATGCCTGGCCTTTATAGTGTTCTTAATGAGCTACATTAAGCAATTATGGTACTGAAGAAATAGCACCTCTGTACTGGGACTTACAAAGAACTCTGTGGAACCCTTCCTGAGGAGATGGGTCACAGTGCCTGCCCACCGGGCTGTGTGCCCTCTCAGCAAGCCTGGTCTCATGAGATTGAAACTCAGACAGTGGCCACCAGAACATTTGGACCTGCACTAGGTACTCTTGTGTGTGTATCAGTTAATTTCAAAATGCCAATTACTTTACTTTCAGACAACCTAAGAAAATCTTCCAAATCTCTAAATTTTAGTTATAATCAAATGTTTAGAAAAATTCCTTTCTATGTCTGTATTGAAGCACTAATATTATCTTTATGAGCTCAAAATCTTGTTTTGCTCATCTATGTACAAGTCCACAAGCGTGGAGCTTGGTTATCCTTTGCAAGATTATGATCCATCTCTTTTGATGCTCTTGTATTTCTCACACATCGTTATGTTTTAGTTAAAAAATGTCTCCTGAAAGTCTCATGTGTTTGGAAGGTGAGTGGATCATAGGGGTGCTACACGCATCAGTGGATTCATCCACTGAAGAGTTCATAGCTGACTGTGCTCCTCAAAGGTGGTGTTTGTTGGAAGGAGTGGATCACTGGAGTGTGACCTGGAAGGGTGTATTCTTACTCTCGGAACCTCCATTCCCAGCTTCCTGGCTGCCATGCGCTGAACATCTTCCCTCTGCCAAGCCCTTCCACCATTCTGTTTCTGCTTTGCAGCCAGTTGACCATGGACTGAACCTTTTGAAGCAGTAAGACAAAAATAACCCCCCATTTCTTTAAATTGCTGGTATTGGGTACTTTGTTTCAATGATGAGAAAGTGACTAACACTCAAGCTAATATTGTTTTCATAATGATCAAAGCATCAACATATTTTTGAAATGTCAAATTTTATATCTATATCTGTATCTTTATCTATAGCTATATATATCTTATCTCTACAATACCACTCTCTGTACCTTCCTTTAAGATATTATCCTAGTTTAGGGTCTCATTATTTGTACTTTAGGCTATTAGAATAACTGCTCAGTTTTTCAGATTAAAATTCAGCTAATATTTATGGAAAGCCCACCCTAAACATTTACTAAGAACAAGGTATTCTAACGCATAATCTTTGCTTCCATGGAGAGACAATATAAAGAACAGCAAAGCAGATAAAGGTCCAAGGTATCCATTTAGAACACACCACAGAATGAGTCTTCCTTTACACGCAGCCTGGACTATATCTCCCCTCTGTTTGTAGAAGGACAAGTGCCCTCAAGTCCAGCTCTTCTTGTGCTCTGTTCCTGCCTTGCTGTGGTTTACAGTGCCTCACATGTGGCATGGATTCAACAGACCTGAATGAGTGCTTCACATCTCATCAGGCTTTTCAAGTTTGTAATCTTAATGTCTCTTGGTATAAAAGATGGGGACAGGGACTTTTGAATCTATTCTGTCCTTTACAAACTCTTTGCTCAGCTAACAACACAGTGAGGACACCACAGGACCTCCAGGGCTCAGACTCCTGCCCCAGGTTCTTCTGGAACCGGAGGGGCAGCCTGGGATGTGCTCTCTTTAAAGGTAGGTGTCAGTCTCTGAACGTGCTCAGGTGGCTGAGAAGATGCAGACCTGTCCGTGCATAGGACATTGGGGCCACAGCACACTCTTAGGCAGAGGAGACTCCAAAGAGAAAGGAGCATGAATGAAAGTCCTATTGAAGACAGCAATGGTGCTTCCTGGGAAATAAGGAGGAATAGAACTGCGTGGTGCAGGGTTAGTACTGTTAACTACTGGGGTTCGCGCTGGGTGTTTTCCTCCTGGAGGAACTCCCCCAAGGACCCTGCTTACTTCCTCCACAGACTGGTCAGCTTCCCTTCCCACTGTAATGATCTACTCCACACAAGATGGTTTTGCAGCACCTTTGGGGTTAGGGAGCTGAACACAGCTGCATGTCCTGTTTTCTGATTCTTTTACATATAAATCAGTGGTGTGGCCTTTCAGGACCTTTAAAAACTGGACACTTGTAAGTGAGAAAAAGAAACCAATGGGAAAATGACTCATTTTGGATACATCTTCTTTGCTGCACTTGGCATATTTGTAACAAATGCTGAGTTTGATGACCTAGAATAGGGTCGCATTTCAGAGGAAAACTCAAGTTTGGCTATTTTACAAGTTTTTCCCTAAGACCTGGAATGATGTTCTAGCTAGGAGGAGGGACAGCTATCCCAAGGGACAGGGAAGTCCATGCCCACAACTGGAGGGTGTCACAGATGGAGGTGAAGCAAGGGGCTAGTCATTTATTCAATTTTTAAAAATTTTTAAAAATTTTATGGTATTTTATTTTATTTCTGGTTTTTTTCTGGTATGGGGAACCGAACTCATGACCTTGCGCTTGCCAGGCAGGCACTGTGCCACTGAGCTAAATTCCCAGCCCCTAAAATTTTATTTTAAAGAGAGTAGTAATTGAGAAAAAAAAAGAACAATAGCAGCATACCAGCATTGCTCAAAGGAAGGAACAACTGGGATAAGGGAAAGAAGAAAAAAGAAAGAAGTAAGGCTAGTCATCGAGATACAGTCATATCTTGGGACTTGACTGCATTGCACTCATCAAATTTGGTTGTAACACATTTTCATGTGAAAACATTGTCCCGGTGTACATTGTTTGTTTGATACGCAAGTGTAAGCTAGAAGTTGTCCATGACAACTGCCTTCTGAGTTTCCAGCCTCTCCAGCAAAACAACCTTCTTGGTACTTGTGATTTGGAGTGCTTTTTTTTTGTTGTTTGTTTTGGTTTTGTTTTTCTTCCAGTACCAGGAATCAAACTCAGGACCTTGCTCTTGCCAGGCAGGCGCTGTGCTGCTGAGCTAAATCCCCAGCCACTGGAGTGCTTATAGTGCCTTCTGGAACCTTTAATAAAGAGCCCTCAGGTGCCACTGCAGTTTCTCTCCTTCCCTTCCTTTTTGTTATGTTAATCCGAGCAATACAGACCTCTCCCTCCAGTGGGGTTTGGGGTGAGATGGAAGAAAAATCCACCCACCCAGGACAGCACAGAATGTGTATAAGAAAGAAGAGAAAAAAGGAAGATTTTTTAAAAGCAACTCAGAAATAGCAAGGAAGAAAAGGCTGTTAAGGGTAAGCACAGATATAAAATTTAAAGCCAAAGAAAAAACATATAATGAAACTAAAAACAGTATGCTACTAATAGTCACTAAAAGAAAACTGTCTTGATTCTTAATTTTGTTTTATTATAGCTAGTTCTGCCAAGAGAGTTAGATCTTGATAGCATTAGATGTTTCAGTGGCAAAATGTAAACAGACTGTTAGAAAAAAAGACTTAGGCTTACATCTTGTCCCTTAACGCCAGCCAGACCCGGGTCCCCTTTTGCTCCTGGTTCACCCTGGAAAGAAACAATTTATACAATGAAAAAGGCTGTATCTGAAAACCTTCACTAAGGAAAAGCAGGAGAGTTACATTGTTTGGATATTTGTAACAAAGTGATTACTTTGTTAATCCCTTGAAAGAAACATGTATTAAAAGACAATTCTGAGTCCTAAAACCTAAGAGAGCTTAAAGGTTCAAAGAAAAGCTGCATACAATGATTAAAGGGTAGAAATAGAATGAAGATTATTTATCTTCTCCTATAAGCAACAAAGAACTTTCTGGAGGCAATTTGGCAATATATATCAAGGATCTTAAATTTATTCATTTCACTTGGTCCAATGATTTCATTTCTAAGGCTGCCTCCTAAGGAAATAATCAGAGATGAAAAGCTTAAGGCACTAATATGTAGACTGCAATGATATTTATAGGGGTAAAAAAGAAAAGCATCCTAAATGCCCAGGATAAAGTATGGTATATAAATGTAATGAGTATCTATAATGTAGCCATTGAAATAATGTTTATGAATTTCATTTTATACTGTAGGAAAATTCTGATGTAAAAAGTAAAATAAAATTAGTGAATTGATTAATTCAGTGAGCAAATGTTAAATGTTAGTATTACTATGTAAAAATGACATATCTTCACTAATACAACTGTGCATGATACATATACACAGCAATGTGTATTCTTGTTTGATTTTCATCCAAAAGGTATGTGTGTATTTATTGGCATGCCCTGGATATCTATGAAACAATTCAATTTCTTAAAATATGCCTATGTTCTTATTTATTTATGTACTTATTTACCTGCACATCTGTTTGCCTGTGGTTCGTAAAAACAATAATGGGAGAAAACAAAGAAAAAGAATAAAAGTGCTTAATCTACATATTCTGTGATTATGGATATTTTTTGTTTGTTTCACTTTCTGTTAATGTTTTTTTTTTCAATTTTTTCTAGCAATAAACATGTATTACTGCATAATTAGTAAAAAGTTGAAAAATGAAACAATGTGTCATGTGCAAAATAAATTGGATCAAGTCTGCCTCTGTGTATGTGTGGACATGTGGTTATACACAGCACCAGTGGCAATCCTTGCTTTATGCCATTACAGTGATTTTCCTTCCTTGTTTATACTGTTTATTCTTTCACTTCTTTTTCACAATGATCATTGTTATTTTTTACTTGCAAAAATATTAAAGAGAAGCAAATATTCAATTTTAAGTATAGTCCATTAAATACAGAAATAATCTACAAACAGGAGTCCATGTATATAATCTGAATCATCTAAGAATATGCATTATTTCTACAATGAAAACATAAGAAATGAAGTGAAAATAACTTGATCACTGGAAAACACACACACACACACACACACACACAAACACACACAGAGACAAAGATTCATACTTGGTGACATAGGGTCAAGGTAGAATGAAACTGAAGATTTCAAACTGAAGTGGAAGGTGTTACTTGAAAGTGGAGATGGCTAATACACAGCCACTACCTACACGCAACTGTTTAAATTTTTTTTTGTTTTTGTTTTTTTGTTTTGTTTTTCTCTGGTACCAGGAATCGAACTCACAACCTTGCGCTTGCCAGGCAGGTGCTGTGCCGCTGAGCTAAATCCCCAGCCCCGCAACTGTTTAAATTAAGTAACAGCAAAAAATCACTTGAAAACTTCAGTTTTCAATTGTCTTAGCCATATTTCAAGTCAACAACAGTGTCCACCATATTGAATTGTGCAGATTAGAATATTTCTATCCTCCAAGAAAAATTCATTGAGCAGTGGTGATATGAAGGGTATCCTGTAAGACAGACAGCAAAGGACTGGGGCAGAGCTCATGCTTGCCCAGCATGGCTGAGGCCTGGGTTCTGGCGGAAGAGAGGGGGAGAAAGAGAAGGAGGGAAGGAAGAAGTGAGGGGCAGATGCAAAATAATAATAATCCAGTTTATAAGTACATACCGAAAAATGTCTATCTAGTTAAAGAATCATGAAAAACACAGTGTTTAGATGTTGGCCTAACAGTGCTTAACACAAGTTAATAAAATGAAGTATAAATTTTAATACAAGAGACAAGTCCATAGACATCACCACTAACATTTAGAATGAAGGCAATCTTTATGTAAAATAATGATTCTAGCTAGGTGTGATAATGCATGCTTGTCATCCCAGCACTGTGGAAGGCTGAGGCAGGAATAGCACAAGTCTGAGCCTAGCCTGGCTAAATCAACAAGACCCTGCCTCAAAATAAAAAATAAAAAATAAAAAGAGGGCTGTGGGTGTCACTTAGTGTGAAGGCCCTGTATTCAATCCCTAGTAAAAAAGGAAAAAATTCTAGGCTAGGGGTTATAGCTCAGTAGTGGAGCATGTGCTAAGCATGTGTGAAGCCCTGGGTGCAATCTCCAGTGCCAAATAAAAATAAAATTAAATTAAAATAATGGTTCCCATAGATGGAAAAAATAAGCATATGTGCCTACAAAAAAATCTGCAAGCTTGACAGTAGTTTTTCTTTTAAAGGCAAAGTTAGGTAATAAACACAGAGCTGATATTCTGACAGGCACATGCTGCATGTCAGGAGGATGAGAGTGAAGCAGTATATGACTTCTGCAGCCTCTGCCACACCTCTGCTTCAAACTGGTCCTTAGAAAAATTCTGCAATGTCTTTTGAAAGTGCTGTTTTTATCATTACAAGTGAAAAGGAATCATTGAGTGCAAATAAAGTTCATTGAAAACAAAACATCTATATCAAACACTTCTGTGTTTACCGTCCCAGGCTCTGTTCTGAGCACCCTAATGCCCATGCCAGCTCGGGATAAAGATAAGGTCCTGAGCCTCCTTTGCCACATGGGGAAGCTGAACACAGAGAGGTCAGGCAGCCTGCCCTAGGTCTCTACCTCAGCTCATTCATTGTGAGGCAGAGCCTGGGCTCTAAAACTAGGAAAGCAGTGGCTTTTAAAACAGATCAGGCATGTCTGAAAATATAGTAAACCTGGATTTCTTCTAAGCAGAAGGCAAACTTTCTTAAAATGCCTTTTAGTGTAGGAAATAGAAACACTGACTGGGTAATATCGCTATTGGTAGAGTGTGGAATTGCCAGAAGAATGGTACCTACTGCATATCTATCTGGCTGTCCATCTGTCGGTCCATCTGTCCATCTGTCCATCCACCCATCTACTCACCCACCAAGTCTTGCAACCTGGGAGCTATTGACAATTCTTTATTCTGGGGGATGCCATATGGTTATGGTTGATACATTGTGTCAACTTGGGGAGTCTAGGGGTTTGGCTAAGTGACTCAGCAGTTGTATATCCTGGGGTGCAAAGAACATGCCCTTACAGCTTTGGGATGTTGTTACCTGTGTCAATGTGAGAAGTTTAGAAGGTTAACTATGTGAGTGCCGTCCCCTGGGTGGGGACAGCCTTCTTGCAGTATAAGGGAGGGAAACAGGCTTGCACACACTGCCATTCCCCCCTTTGCTCTTCTTGCTTTGCTATCTTCTGCCTTGGAACCAGCCAAGTATGGACTGAGACCTCCACAAACTGTAAGCTAAACAAACCTTTCCTTCCTTAATTTTGGGCATTGGGTATTTTGTCTTAGCAATAAGAGAAAAGTAACCAAGACACATACATACGGTAAGGTGTCTAGGATCATTTCTGGCCTCTACTCCCTAGAGGCCAGTAGACATTCTCTTTTGTATCCCTGTACCCTGGGTCCTGGTAAATAAACGTGTCTATGGACATTGTTATATATCTTCTAGAGGGGAACCTTATGTCCAGCTCAGAACCACTGATATGTATATCATGAATATATATGTAACAGATTCATGATATGATATGTTACAGGAGACTGAAACAAAAGAACCCTCTGAGAAATAAAATAAAATATATAGTCTTTCATTTAACTCTGGACAAATTAAAGAGCCAACTTAAAAACACGAAAGAAGAAGACATATAGGTAAATGCAGTTTAGACCTTGTGGTAAATAATCCTTCTCTACACATGGAAAAAATTCAGAAGAGGAAAAATAGTGTGTTTGACAAAATAGTAACATAAACCCATAAGGCAAAATGTTGTAAATTAAAATGCAAATAATAAATTGGGAAAAATATATGATGGCTTAATATTTAACAGCATTTATGTGCAAAAGTTGTAATCATTCTTAAGAAAAATGAATAATATTCCAACCTATAATTGAGCATGAGATATGTCAGGCAATTTACCTTAAGAAGTACAAAAGAAATGCCAAATGACAACATAATTTTAACTGGTACTAATTAATCAGGTTATATACTGGGACTAGATGGTCTCTAAGGTGCTTCCATTTTAAATTCTATCATTCCTTATAAAAAGCAGTGGGGTTCTTCATTCAGACAAGGGAGAGATATATTCAAGTGTTGCATAGTTAATACATCCCAAACAAAAGAAAGTGACAATAGTAACCAGCTGTTCCTTTCTCTTCACTGAAAGGAAAATTGAATAAGAACAAAACTGCAGCATTAAAAATTTAAGCTAGAGTAAGAGAAAACTTATTTGACATCAGAAGATGTTAGAAAGTAGAGAACATTTAGGTTGCCTCTTGGTGTTTAGCTAAGTTCAAAAGGCGGAAAGATTCAAATGTAAATCCAACAGAACATCTCTGGAAGTTTTTTTCATATAAATAGAATAAGTCCTTCTAATCTAGGGAAATTTAAATGCAGTCTTAGACAAAGAGAAGAGGACACATGGGAACTAGAGTTTACATTTAAGATTTTTGCTTTACACATCTTTCATAAAACTAATTTAAGCACTACCAAAATTTAGTGACCTTCCAAAAAATTACAATGAGCTCACAAAATATTATGTTCAGGTAAGTAGTGAAATCCTTTCACAGAGTCTGAATTTATCCATAATATAAGTAGTTATTACTGTTATGAATATATACTTCAATAGATACTAGAAATAATATTATAGGGCTTATTCTATACACTTTACTATATGCTGGGCTTTGTGCTAAGCACCTTACATACTGTCAGCTTGCTCAGCAGGCCCAGTGAATATTTTCACAGGTGAGGTCCCAAGGTTGAAGAATGCATGTGTGCAAAACATCAGCAACAACATCAGGCAGCCAGGAGCAGAGCACAAGAGTGCAAGAGCCACCTGCACCTTTATTGTATAATTCTTATACACGGTGTTATC
The DNA here is from genome assembly GCF_000276665.1 of Chinchilla lanigera. Classification (NCBI taxonomy): domain Eukaryota; kingdom Metazoa; phylum Chordata; class Mammalia; order Rodentia; family Chinchillidae; genus Chinchilla; species Chinchilla lanigera. Next base: position 5,106,689 of record NW_004955488.1, on the reverse strand, counting down.
TCATATTTACATGCTTACAGAGGGCTGTAACTAGCATATGCTTGTTTACCTGTGCTCTCACGGTTACATAACTGTATCCCACTGGTGCACCTGTGCTAGACAAGTGGGGTCACATATTCAGGTGTCTTTAGGTGTCTCTGAGCTTTGAAGCAGTCTGAGTGGTTCCCACACATAGTAAGGACTCATGGAAAGTGTACAGTAGGCAGACAAGGTGGATATTCTTTTTTTTTTTTTTTGTACTAAGAGTCAAACTCAGGACCTTGTGCTTGCCAGGCAGGCACTTGTGCCACTGAGCTAAATCCCTGGCCCAAGGTGAATATTCTTATGTCATTTACTGATGACAAATCAATAGCTCAGAGGATACAGAGTAACTGTGAGAGTAAAAAGCTCCTCCTTGTTCAGTTAACATAAGAAACTCAGAAGGACTTTCTTTCCAGGGGATTAATGCCACCTGGGGTCGCAAGCCTGGGCCTACTTCGGTTTTCAGCTGAAGCTATGGGAGACAGTATCTTAGATACTGTCAAATGTCACCTCAAGCTGAATGCTCCCCATTATCATTGGTTTTTTGGTCTCTGTGGATTTCCTGAATCCAAAAACTTTGTTTAGTCCTGGCCAGGCAGTGTGGAAGGTGGGAAGAGTTAACACTCTGAGTGTCATCTTCCACCAAAGCTTGGCAAGTGTCAGTGGGTTAGCGTGTTGGCTTCTTGTCTTACAGAGTCAGTTCCAGGCATATTCTATAGGGTTCTAAAGAGGCTCACTTGCAGGGCTCAGCCCCAGCTGCCCACAATGACAAATGGCTTAAAAATAACCCTTTAATTATTTTTTTCTTGTGTCTTAATGTATTATCCTAGTTTCTCACTATTGTATCTCAAGATCCCTATCCAATAAATGACCTGCCATTAAGATACTGCCTCTGACTTTATTCATCAGGGAAATCCAGGTGATGGCAATCTCTGTCGATCCCCACTGTCTTCATTTTTGTTCAGGCCAATGATCTCTCCAGTTGCACTGTGATCACCACTCTGAACACCTTTGCTCTGTTCTCTTTCTGATGGAGCCAACCCCAGTGAATCCCAATGTCCACCTTCTTTCTTGCTCCAAGCTATTAAGTATTCTTAGAGAAAATTACTTGTTCCCGTATGAATTCACGATCACTAACTGCATTCTAGTTCCTTAAGATATACTATTCTTCTTCAATCCTTGGTATTAGGACTTCTGCTCTTACTCTCAGTTTACTGTCCTTTCCACAGAGAAAATACAAGCTATCAAGGGAGCCTTCTATTCAGGATATGAATTGTCCACATTCATTCACACCCAACTGCCCCATCCCCCATGGGAACTGCCCCATTTTCTCCTTTTTTCATGGAACTGTGTTTAATAAAAGTCCCGTCTTCTGAATCAACCTCTTTCTTCCTAGGCCTGTCTTTCTAACCACAAACTTGCTGTTGAATCTACTGTTCAAACAAAAATTTTGCATTTTTATCTGCTAGCATTTTCTGTTGGGTGGGCCTCCTTTTTTTTTTTTTTTTTTTCCCAGATAAATGGCTGGATACAGGTTTCCCTGCTCTGAATTTGCATCTTGTCACCTCCCACCAGCTCTGAAGTCCACTCCAGGTTGACTTGCGGCCTTGCTGCTCCTAGAAATGTTCAGAGCAGACACGAGTGTCCATATTAGGTATGTCAGTCTTTTTCTCCCCTGACCTATGAGTAGCATTTGATATCCTTATGACCAACTTACTGCTAGCTATTCTTCAGGAGACACTCTACTTCTTTGGATTTTATTGTACTTCCATAGCCACATTTTACTTTTGGTTGAATTCTCAAAGTGTTGCCGATTCACAGAGATCTGTTCCACACTATATTTCTCTTTTCAGTCGACTTTCTCTAGGTGTTTTCTTTGCATTTTTGGTTACAGTGATCATCTAAATGCTAATTATTCCCAAATTTCTACTTCAAGCCTAGGTATCTTATTGTTTATCTAACAGTTTTAGTAAGATATGATTTACATACTGCAAAATTGACACATTGTATATGTGCAGGTCAGTAAGTTTTAGCAAGCTTATATAGTTTACAGCCATCATTATAATCCAGGATTTAAAAGCTTCAATTACCCTCTCATTTACAGCCCCACAAAACCACTGACGTGCTTTTTGTCCCTATATTTTAATTTGTTTCTAGAAAATTTGTAATAATAAAAGCATCATAAGTTGACCTTTGGGTCCAGTTTGTGTGTGTGTGTGTGTGTGTGTGTGTGTGTGTGTTTAAGACACTCACTATGCACTTCAGGGTGGCCTTGAACTCATTTTGTAGCCCATGCTGCTCTTGAACTCACAATGATCCTCTTGCCTCAGTCTCCTGAGTGCTGGGATTACAGGAGTGTGCCACCACACGCAGCTTGGGTCCAGTTTCTTTGATTCAGTGCAATATTTTGGAGAAATATCTATGCACCAGTTTTTTACTTTGATATGCTAAATAATACCACTATAAATGATGACATTTACATCTTTTTGTGGACACAGATATTTATTTCTCTTGGGTAAATACCTATGACTGTAGTCATTGGTCGTCATGTGGTAAGTGTATGTTCAACTGTTTAACAAACTTCCAAATTAATTTTCAAAGTGTCATTTTACATTCCCATCAACAATGTATAAAAATTTCTAATTTGTACACATTTTCATTAATATCTGATATTGTATTGTTTTCTTGGGGGGCTGCATTAGCAACTCATTGTGGTTTTAATTTCTTTAATCATTCCTTCATAATTAATGATCTTTCCTTGGATTATTAATAATTTGCATATCTTTTTGATGTAATAAGATAAAGTGCTTATTCAAATGTTTTTAGTTTTAGTTTGTCTATCTTATTGAGTTGTAAAAGTTCTTTATGTATTATTTAAGTCCTTTATAAGATACAGGTTTTGCAAATATTTGCTCCCAGAGTATGGTTTGCTATATTTTTGTAATGGTATTTTAAAACCATAACAGTTTTATTGATGTATAATTAACACAAAAAAATTCACATGTTTAATGTGTACAATTTGGTAAATTTTCATTTAAGCACAGCCATGAAACCATCACAATTAAAGTAAATATTTCTTTTTATTTTGTTTGTATTTTTCCAATGACTAATGATTTTGAGCTTATCACGTGTTTATTTGTAATTTATGTGTCTTTAAAAAAGAACTTTTTCTCAGTTTTTAAAAGTAATTTTGTTTAGAGATAGTTACATTCTGGATAAAAGTCTTTATTGTATATGTAATTTTCAAATATTTTCACCTACTGTGTGGCTTATCTTTCATCTTAACAGTGTCTTTCAGTAAGAGAATTTTAAATTTTAATAAATATTGAAATTGGGTATTAGTTCTTGAGTTTCTTAGAAAAAGAAACTCTGCCCCTGAAGATAACAATGCACAATGTACTGAACATTGTTACTTTCCTACAGTCTTGTTTTGAAATTTTATACCATTGTTTTTAATGTTTGTTTTTCTTCTCTTTAAAATAAGAACAAAAGGAAACTCTGATCTGGGCATGTAGCTCAGTGGCAGAGGGCTTTCCTTGCATGTCCAACGCCCTGAGTTTAGTCCCCAGCATCACACACACAAAAACAAAACAAACAAACAAAAAAAAAAAACACCAAAAAACTCATCTTGGCTATACCAGATCATTTGTATATCCATATGAATTTCAGATCAAATTTTTTTTTTTTTGGTTTTTCTCTGGTACCAGGAACCAAACTCACGACCTTGCGCTTGCCAGGCAGGCGCTTTGCCGCTGAGCTAAATTCCCAGCCCCCAGATCAATTTCTTAACACTTGCAAAAGTCCTTCAGGTTTGCATTGGGATTTTATTAAACCTATATAGTTCAATAGATGAAGAACAATCATCTTAACAGTACTAGGTTCTCAAAAGCACACAAACATGTCTTCATTTTTTAAAGGTATTCTTGAGTTGCTCTTAGCAATAATTTGGTGTTATCAGTGTATAGTTGTTTGCTGCTTTTTTCTAAATGTAGGACTAAATATTTGATTCTTTTTGACATCATTACAAAGAAATTATTTTTAATTTCATTTTTGATTGATTGTTAATGTATAGAAATAGAAATCTGGCTATTGATTTTCATTCCTGCAACCCTGCCAAATTTGCTTATTACCTCTGGTAGATTTTTCATAGATTCCTCTAGGGTTTTAAAATTTTTATTTATGTATGTATTTATTTTAAAGAGAATAAAAATTTAAAAACAGTAAAAATGATATAGAATTTCAAAATAAGATGATAGGAAATCAACAGTGGTGGCTATATTGCATATTGTTATCCTCAAAGTAGCTGCTCAGATTACTAGATATAAACATGCAGAATTGGTAAAAATTTAAGAAATAAATTAAACATTACCTGTACCTTTATATGTAAGACTTTGCCTTATATGAATAAAGATGGATTTCCTTTCTTTCTTCCACTTTATGTCTTTACCTGTTCTGCTGTATTTTACTGGCTAAAACTGAGAATGTATGAGTACACATGTATTAATTCTGCCTTAGAGGAAATAACTCACTTTTCATCAGTAAGTGAATTATAACAGCTACAGTTGTTTTTAACAGATAACTTTATCAGAATGAAATATTACTCTTGTATTCTTACTTCATTGAATGAACACTAAATTTAAAAGATATTTTTTCTGCATCCATAGAGGCGATCATGTGGTCTTTATTTTTTATTCTAATAATATGGTATGTTAAATTAACTACTTTCAAATGTAAAACAAAAACTTAATGGTGTGTATTTGTTTTTATATATTTAGATTTGATTTTCTAGTATTGTGTTAGATGGCTTTGTATGTCTATGCTCATGAGAGATATTGTCCTCTAGACTATTGTGTGGTTTTGTGTGACTTGGTTATCATAGTAATATTTTCAAAAAATGCACTGTTAAGAGTTCTCTTTCAATTTTTGGAAAGATTATATATAGAAATGGACTCCTTTCTAATAATAATTGAAACCATCTGCTGGAATTGAAAACATCTGAGCTAAGGTTTTTCTTCATAGCAATATCCTCCCCCGACAGTTGTGGTCTTAGCACTGTGTGAATTGTCCCCTAAGATTGCAGAAACAGTGTGTTCTTGGGTCTTGATAATGGTGCCCACACTTTGAGTTGTAATGTACCATAAATAAATCAATCAATAAATACATAAATAAATAATTTTATATATGTATAAATTTTACATATATATAGTTGCATATAATTAAAAGTTTTGCTAATTTCACTTTGTATATTTCATCTACATTACAGTATTAGCATAGAGTATGAACACTCTCTTACAAACCCTTTAGCTTCCATGGGGTCTGTAGTTGTGTCCCCTTCCTCATCCCAGTTACTAGCAACGTTTGTCTTCCTTTCTTTTCCTGATCAGTATACTTAGAAGCCCATCTTTTTAAAATCAGCTTTTGGGTTTCTTGGGTTGTCTGCTTTTTAAAAAAATATTATTTCCATTCTCCTATTATTCCTGCTTTCTGTTTGCTTGAGGACTGATATCCCCTCCCTATTCCAGTGGTGAATGCCTAGCCTACTTGGTAACAGTAGATTTATTGCTTTGTATTATGAGTATTTAAATGTACATTTAATATGTTTTTATTTTCATTCAGTTGGAATTTAAAATTTTCTCTCCTAATTCTTTTACTGACTCATAGTTACTGATACTGTTTTCAAATGTTTGAGGACTTAAATATTTCTCTAATATTAATTTTAATTTGATTCCATTGTGATCAGACATATTTTATGTGAATTTTTTGTTATTGTTGGATAATGTTTCACAAATACCAATTAGGACAAATACAGTGTAGTTGTATTCAAGTTTAGTGTATTTTTGCTGACAGTATTAAAATACAATTGCCTTTTTCTTTCTTTTTAATTCTAATTGTATTTTCCCTTTCATTTCTATCAGTTTCTCCTTTGTGCATTTCAAGATTTTGTAAAATAAATGCAAAACTATTACATCTTCCTAAGATATTGTTTCTTCTATCATTATGAAATATCTTACCTTGAGCCTAATAGTACCTGTTAGTCTACTTTATCTAATATTATATTCATTCTATACTTCTTAATATTACAATGCAATAGTGCATTATTTTGTATGTTTTAACTTTAGCCTATTTGCACCTTTTCCTATTTTTTGTTAGTATATGTTTGTGATACATAACAAATACATTAATCTTGGAGAATTAGTATATACATATTGTATCTTGATTCTTTGCATTTTTCCTTTTTTTTTTTTTTTCGTCCGGTACCAGGAACCGAACTCACGACCTTGCGCTTGCCAGGCAGGCGCTTTTGCCTCTGAGCTAAATCCCCAGCCCCTGCATTTTTCCTTTCTCTCCTCCCTCCTATCACTCCTATTTGTATCTTAGATTTAATCTATATCTTTTGTAGATGTCTCTAACCTGTATCTTTTGGAGATGACACACAGTTAGAGCTAACTTTTTAAATATCTGGTCTGACAATCTCTGCCTTTTGACTGGAGTATATATTCTGCTCATACTTAATGTAATTAGTGGTATGCAAAAACTGAACTTTGATTCATAAATCCCACCCTACACACAAATGCACTCAAATAGGTAACAAATAGAAACAAATGTAAATCCAAAGCTATAATACTTCTAGATCAAAGCAGAAGAAATCTTTTGTGACATTGGATAAAGCAAAGGTTTCAGTTTTGTTATTTGATTTCCACATGCTAAGTCTTTGTTGTTTTTCTGTTTTTTTTTTCTACTGCACTTTTTAATTAACAAATATTTTAGCATACAATTTTAGTTTTTCAGTAGCTTTTACTTCATTTGCAATTTTGAGAAGTTTTTAGGATAGCACTTATAATATGCACATTTACCTTACCCAAATCTATTTTAGTTAATGTTTTTAATTTCAGAAAATAATGGTAAATTTTAATCTTTTTCCTATTTCATTCTTTATGCTAATATATATATTATATGCATATGTTACAAACATGACAAGAAAGTGTTAGCTATTGCTTTACACATTATCTATTTAAGTGAAATTAGCATGAAAATAGATATGTATAAATATCTATATGTCTATACATGACTGCCTATGCTAAATCTTTTACATTAGTCTATATATTTACAAGTTCTGATAATCTCCACTTCTTTCTACAGATTCATGTTACTGTCTTATCACTTACATAAAATCTAAGGGACCCCTTCAGAAATTCTTGTGGATTATGTCTGCTAGCAAGAATTCATTTTGTTTTTCCTTGCTTGGAAAGGTCTTTATTTTTGGTTTCACATTTGATGGTTTCATAGAATATAAATTTCTTAGCTGACAATCTCTTTCTCTGTTTTTGCACTTTGAATATGTAATTTTACTGCCTTTTGATCTCCACTATCTGCAGAAACATTATACAATTCTTACTGTGGTTCTACATGTGTGATGAATTATTTTTCTCTTGGTGCTTTCAAGATTTAAAGTTTGTCATTAGATTTTCTCTGTTTGGCTCTCTGTCTAGAGTAATTTTCTTTGTGTTTCTCTGATTTGGTGTTTCTTAGGCTTTTGGGGTCTACATATTAATATTTTAAATCAAATTTGACAAATTCTAGCTCTTTTTTCTGTCTTGTCCATTTCTCTCTCCATTTGGAATTCCTATTACATAAATAATGTTGACTAGTATAGCCTCACACCCAGGTCTCTGTGGATCTGTTGATTTTTCATTTTTTTCTGTGTTCTGGATTAGAGAATTTCAGTTAATCTATATTCAAGTTCATTGATTTTTGTTTCTGCTGTATCACATTTGCTGTAGAGACCAGCTTGTAAATTATTCACTTGAGCTATTGTACTCAAACTCTAGCTCATTTTGTAGTGTCTGTGTATCTAGTGAGCTTGTCTACGTGCTGAGTAATTGTGATATTTTCACTTATTTGAACAGAAGTTTATCTCATTCTTTGGACATTCACATTATTTCTCTAAAGTCTTTGTTAAATTCACTATCTGGCACTCTGGCCCGCTCAAAGTCAGTTTTTATTGATGCCTTTCCCCTAAGGAATGTGGGTCACATTTTCTCACTTCCTTTGTATGTTTTTTAACTTTGGAATTCGTTTTTCTGGACTTAACCTTTGGAGTCTACCTCACACATTATAAGAAGTTACTAACATCACCGTTCAATTTCTTCCTTTATTTTTATTTTTAAACTGTTGTTTCTAGGATCATTTCTGTGCCCGCACAGCTTATTGTCCCATGGTTTGAACAGAGCTATGTTACCACCAAGTCTCCAGGCTGCCAGCTCTTCTGATCAGTCTGTGAGTGGGCTGGAGAATATCCAGTGTTGCAGCTTTGCTCAAGCCCTCTTTCACTTTTTCTTGCTTGCTGGGTTTATTTGGTCTCACCAACAAATATACATAGTCGTCTCTCTACTCTTTCTATCCAGTTACTTGGTGTCTGTCATTCATATAGAGATAGCGATAGAGACAGAGATAGAGATAGAGACAGACAGAGATAGAGGTAGAGACAGAGATAGAGCTGTGACCCACATTCCTGGGGGAAAAGGCATTCACAGATATATAGATATTAAAGAGAGGATTTCCCGTGAAATCTAGTTTCATTCTTCTTTCTTTGAGCCTGTTAGATCCATCACACTTGCATACATATACATACATCCATACCTATAAAATCAGTGTAAATATTTAACAAAATGCACTTAATATTAGATATTGTCTATTTTATGGTATTCTCTGGTCTATTAGGATGAAAGTAAATATACTCAATAATGGAAATCAGAAGCAGTTAAGATAAGCCTTTGGTGTGTTAGCTGATATTTAAAGGTTTGAAGCAAACTAATTATAAGTCTTTAAATTTTTAAAGTAACTTAATTCTCATTCATCATTAAGAATCAGTAAGAAGTATTTTAAGCAAAACTCCAAATATTGTAAATTTCAAAATTATAAATCATACATATATAGTGTGCTACTAACCTCCATATACAAATGTGTCAAGCAAAGCAAGTTACACAACAGAACTTTCCTTTTCCCAACAAGAAATTCTTTTCTAATGTGAGGCTGTCTGTAGCTTGCCATCTTACCTTAGCTTACAGTAGTTACAATTACGCCTTTGCTATTGCTGCTGCTGCTGCTGCTGAAGATGTGGCTGATGGATTGTGTCTCTGACACCAAGATATATAAGATTTCCAAAACTTCCAAGACAAATCACAGGGCATAACTGTGATCTGCTAAACTGGGTGCCAGTGCTTGAAAACAAGAGCTTTCTCAATCTGTGCAAATATTTTCCATTATTATCTTGGGACATTTAACTGATAAAAACAAACAACTCCTGAACATACCTAAGGAATAGTGTTGCAATGGCGAAACAAAAAAGAATTTACGTGTAAGGGATACTGTGAATTAAATGCAGACAAATTCTCTTAAAATGATGACCTTACAAGGATGAGTCAAGATAAAGTTTGAGACAAATTTGTGTTTAGAGACCAGGGCTTTTACTTTTGGGATAACAGCTCTCAAAGAGATTTTGCCTTGATAAGAACTTATTTGTTATGTCACAATCTGTTTGTAATTCTTTTATCTAAATGGATTTGAGCCAAGATTACTCACCTAATTGCATTTGTGACATAAACTTAATTAGTCTTTCCTCCAAGGGGAGAAAACTTAATCTAACAAAAGAACATCTAGAAAATCTGCTCATATAAATCTTCTTTAGTAATTATGAATACAGCTCTCTTAATAATTATGGATGGTACTGTAAATTTAACTTTGCATATGAAGAACAAATCTTTAAAGAAATACAGTCACTGATGTGCTGTAAAATATTTAGGATATAATTGTAATTCATCACCTCATATAATTTTAAGGGTCTCATGCTCTACCGACTGAGGCACCTCATCTCAGATAATTTTTAAAACAAAAATGCCAACATGATTTTAAAATGTTTGTGGTCTTTGGAGTTCAAAATAGAAAGACACAGCTTTAGCTTTGACTTGAGGACTTACCCATGGTACAGATCTGGTTAAAGAAACATAGCTCTCCTTAAGCTTAAGTCCTCTACTATCATGTTTCCCTACCCCTAGCTACCAGATAACTTGGCTAGCTGCTGAGGTATGGAAGCTACACAACTGATGCTTGTACGTACAGTCTGGAATATGAGACTCTTTCAGAGAGCCAGACTCTCAGAAAATCTACTACGCAGTGGTCCTTCTCATTTGCTAATGTGGTCTAAGCATTTTTAGGCTTCTTAAAAACTGATTTTGTGGAACAGGAACAAAAGACACATTCACAGAACTATGTATTGGCGTAACACCTTCAGATGCTAAAGATGGCAGTAAACTAATGCATCTAGGGCTCCTGTGTTCTATGCTGGCAAGGTAATATGCTATAGCCCACCCTCCCATGTTGCTTAAAATTGTGGTTTCTACCTCAGGTTCAGATTACTTAAAAAAAAAAAGAAAAAAACCCCAGAGAAACAGAGAGGAGGAGAAGAGAAAAACATTTGATTTTAAGAAAGAGCGAGATAACATAGCCCAGGGCAGTGAGATCTAACAATAGGGGCTTCTGCTTTTTACAGGAAGCCAGCCCTCAGGTGATCCCTAGGGAGGGAAGTGAATACTGGGCTTTCAGGTTCATTCTGGGTAACCACCAGCCTTGCCTACTCTCAGAAGCACATAGGCAAAGGCCTGAAGTAAGTACCAAGTACTGTCTCCTGAACAAAATATCATCAGGAAGAATTTCAAGTAAAACAATGTCTCTTTAACTAACATCTTTTCAAGCTGATTTGGAAGCAACGTCACATCTAGAATGAATTGTCCAAAATGCCAAATCTTCTGAGCACTAGTGTGACAATTTCCAAATTACAGCAATGTCTGCAATATATTTCAGGCCCTTTCCAAAATTCTCCATTTCATTTTCTTTTGCTGATGAAGAAGGGAGAGGGAATGTTATACTCATCTGGGAGAGAAAATTTAGTCTATAACAGCTGCTGCCCGGGATCCAGAGGGAAAGACAGATCCAGAAGGAAATTCTCCACAATCATCATCAGTAGTGTTGAGTCTGTGATTCATCGGTCTCAGCGCCATTTCTAACTTGTTTGTTTGACCAGGGTAGATGGATCAGAGAGTTTTTCTCCCTTGTTTGGGCAGAAAAGCTTCTAAAACTTTTGCTGTGAATGCTCACTCCATTAGGTTTAAACAAAATGTTAGGAGCAAGAATTTCAATCAATAAAATCACAGCTTCTCAAACTTGACATCTATCTCTTGGCATATTTTGAGTTGCTGCATCTAAAAGGTGTCTATGAACTGCCATAAATTATTCATTTTTCTCAAAATTAAAACATCTGCTAGTGTAAATTTATGAATCTGATAATTGTACTATGATTATGTAAGAGAATATGCCTATTCTTTGAAAATACATACTGAAGTATTTTGGGGCATAAATTGAAGCAATTTATTCTCAAATCATATAGTAAAATCATGTATACTTTTGAAGTACTTTAAGGTACTATATATGATATTTCTGTGCTACTTTTGTTTTTACAACTTACATTTCAAGATATTTATGATTTTTCTACTTGTAAAGCTATATATAAAGTTTTAAGAAATTATTTTATTGATATGATTGTTGCTATAAAGTTTGTGCCTTAATTCTACTCACTGAACCTTCACTGAAGAGACACATTCAATTATACAAACAAGACCAGAAAAGGTCCTAAACTATTTTAGATTCACAATAAGCAATATTATTCCTGTTAATAAGCAATAAGCAATATTATTATATATTATAATATATTGATAATATATTATCAATAAGCAATATTATTCCTGTTAATAAGCAATAAGCAATATTATTATATATTATAATATATTGATAATATATTATCAATAAGCAATATTATTCCTGTTAAATACTCAAGAGGCTGTAGTGAGGGAGCTTTTATATTGCAGGCAAAGGCTGAGTCAATCCTTGAAGTATGGTGACAATTTCAGTAACATGTAGGAGGCTGCGACACTTCATCCCAGTAGATTGGAAAATGTCATTCACACATGGTTTATGTTGAGGAGACTCAGGGCATAACTGGAAGAGGTTCTTTCTCACTGAGCAGAACTGGACATTTGGGGATCAGTAAGGAAAATTACAACAAATTAAAACAGGTTCATAATACTGACAACAACCCAGCAAAAAGAATATAATATAATTGGTAACCATTTGAAGATTCTATCAGAACCATCTCATTCTTTTGAAGATGGTATATAAATAGGAAGAAGTAAGTATTTTTCAGGACATTTCCTGTGATCCACACCACTGGGTAAAGAGGATAAATGAGGAGAAGTTCCTCCTTATAAAAATATTCTGGGCTAATAAATGTGGAGGAAATGATAAAATATTACCATTTTGCAGCCTTAAATGAATTAATGGGTCTAGGTATTGATGATTAAGGACTATTATCATCACCCAAAAAGGAAAAATTTACAGGCATTATGTGGATCCTGGCAAAAGAACTCTATGTCACTTGTAATACAGCCTTGTACAAACATCACATGTATACCTGATTTAATCACCCATTAAAAGAAAAGAGGAGAGAGGAACATATCAAATGACACCATGGAGATATAACTAGTAAATCCAGACTCTGGAAAATTCTTCAGAACAAATAATCCTGATACTTTGGTAAATAATGTAAATAAAACAAACAACAAAATGACAGAAAGATAGAGAGGAGATGACAGATTAATAGACATTTAAAAGCACAGTGACCAAGTGAAATGAGCAGACCTTATTTGGATGCTGGCTAATGCAAATTATTAAAAATATGTATGATTTTGTGATACCATTAGAAGTCCGAGCACCAAATGACTGATTGCCAGGCAATTAGTTTTGGAAAAATTTAAGTGTGCTAATGGCACTGTAGTTATACAAAGAAAAGGTCTAATCATCTAGAGATTCATACTGTAGCACTTACAGAAGAAGCATATGCTGTTTGGTATTACTTCAAAATAATACAAAATGAAGACTGGTTGAAGTGAGGTTGGCTCAGTAATTGTGTACATGGGGTTTCACTATCCTAGTTATGTAATTTCATTTTGTTTAAAATGTTCCATAATAACTTCTTTATTCTTCCTAAGTACAGGCTATTTATTTTCTGTTTATAAAAGTGTACTTTATGTTACAAAAAATATAAAGATATTATATATATGTATATTCATTGTTAAACTTTTTGATATTTATGTAAGGCTGTGCTTACTAATTTCAAGACCTAGAAATGAAGGCAGAAATTGGTAATGCATAATTGGTGTCTAGCATTTATACTTTCTGTCCATGAGATACTCTTCTAAGAGTTTTAGCTCATTTACCACATTTCATCACTCTGAATTTTATCCACTTCTTAGGTGAAAAAACTAAAGTAGAGTGAGGTAAGGAGTTTGGCTACAGTAAGAGGCAGAGCCAGGGTGAGAACTCATGCAGCCCTATTCTAGTGATTAATTCTTAATCTTTATGTCTAATTGTGTAGCTAATTATTGACCAAATTCCCATGTTCTATGTCAGATCTAGATAAAAAGAAATGGAGCAGGCTATTCAAGAATGAAGGAAAGCTGAAAGTAAAGACACATATAAAGCATAGCGGGGCTGGGGATTTAGCTCAGCGGCAAAGCGCCTGCCTGGCAAGCGCAAGGTCGTGAGTTCGGTTCCCGGTACCGGAGAAAAACCAAAAAAAAAAAAAAAAAAAAAAAAAAAAAGCATAGCACATTACTGGGTTTGGGTAAAATATGGGGTTCTGCACAAGAGAAAGCCTGTGAAAAACAGCTGGAAGGCAGGCTCAGTTCACCTATGCAGGATGATAAATAATAGCAGGTTGGGGGGCACTTGGCCATCTCTCTGCTGCCATTGGGGAGCACTGGCTCTTTGTAAGCAAAATGCTAGCACTGAGGTCTTTGGAAATCAACAGAGGTAAGCATGTAGAAAAAATGACTGGGAGAAAAGTTAGAGAAGTAGGTTATTCAGTAAGCAGGTGACTCTCACTGAAGACAGAAGAAAGTCAGAATCTAGGGAACTGGCATGTGAATAGAAATGAAGGTAGTTATGGAAATCAGATGCAATAGAAAGAAGTGAGAGAAATGAGTTAACAAAAATTACAGTCTCAGGTCTGTGCAAAGCCTGGGAGGATGGTGATATTGTCAGCAGAAATAGAAATGAGCAAAGGCAGGAGAAGAGGCAGATGTGAGAGGGTTCTGTTATAGACACACAACAGTGATGGACAGGAATAAACAGGACACTCAGGAGGGCATCCCTCACAGGTGGCTGGGTGAAGGGGAGCAGTGTAGGGGAATGAGCCCAGGTTATAGATTTAGGAAGCTTTTTCCTGAGAGGTGATGTGGGACTGGGAAGTCACATTGAGACTACCCAGGGAGAAAGGGGTGGCAACTTGTTTTGAATCTCCAGTAGTATTATAAGTCTCTTCATCCACGCATATTGTTTCCTGTTTCTCTTGCCTTTTCCTAAGCACCTAGCACAGAACTCAGTAAACTCTCCTGGCAGATCACTGAAGAAGTGTAACATATACTAGAAGTTTGTGCATAAACAATGTGTAGATCTCCCAAACAATCCCAGGTTAGCGTTTATTTATCAATACAGTGAGGATGGTGTGTTTCTCATTTTCTCATCTGGGAGATAAGAAAAAAAATCTCAAAAGCAAACTTACAGTGAAGACTAGAAGATCCTTTAGAAAAAAATTCACAGCTAAATTATATTTTAGACAGTCATCATCACCTTCTGGCTTGTACTGCTTGAATAGTATTGGGGTCATGATACACTGCTGGATTTATATCCAAGTTTAGCCAATATGAGAAGTAGAGGAAATGACACTTGGGCATAAGAAATCATGTTAGTGCGGTTACCTGATGTTAGTGCAGTTAATTGGGAAACAACTACAGGGATGGGAAAAGTACATGGAAATAATAATGTATTTGCATACTTAAATGATTTTAAATTTAATTAAAACAACTTTAAAAATGAAAATAAAGCTCTGTTTCTCACATCAGAGCCAAACACAAACCTTTATTTGGATCTTTTCCAAAACCTATTTAAGCCAGATTATTTAATTTAAAGCTTTTAGGATCCAAATAATTGTCTTTTTCACATGCTGAGTTTATCCCTCCCATGTCAGAACTAGATGTTCATACTTACTTGCAATTTACTGCATTTCCCATTTACTGCAACCTTGGGTTGTGAAAACTCACAACATGAGTAGATTTTACAGAGCACTTTTATGATATTAACAATGCTATTACAGTAGGAGTTCTCTATAGGAAGAGGACAATAATACAGGGCTCCTGAGCAAGCACAGCTGGGAATCCTTACCAACAATCAAGAACCAACCTACAAGGCAGTTAAGAACAGCTTGGAGGCATTGTCAGATTCCAGCCTCAGAAACCAGGGAATGGAAGAGCTGAGAAGCAAATAGGGATGTTTGTGTCATTAACTTTTGGAAAACTGTTGCAAGTCCACAAGGCCCTCCGAGTGAGTCTATATGCTATAAACTCTGCTGTTTGTGAAACTAGTAATCAGGTAATCCTTCAATCCTTGAAGCCTCTAGTGTGAGATTCCTTTTAAATTCATTTCAAGCATTATAACTGATGCTTCTCTGTGGCAATAGAAGAGTTTTCTTCTAATGTAGTCTCATGTCTAGGCCACAGACAAAGGCAGTTTGCACTGAATCAAATGGTTATTGTTTGTATTTCTCAAATAAAGGAACACAGAAAAAATGAATTTAGAGATTGGGCTACTGGTTAATATAATTCTATCTTTGAGGAAGACCAGAGAATAGAAGAACATGAGTGGGTTTTTGCTCTCTTATGTTTTGTGTTGGAGGACCCAGTGGTGTGCCCCAGAGAAGTCAGTTACAATTCCATAACATCCAGCTCTGAAGTCATGCTTTCTGATTTTGAACCATCAGAATGGGTTTTTAAAAATGCTGATGTCTTATAAGAGTAGAGAATTTTGAGTAGACAGTAGTATTTAAATTTGTACTTAGTGCATCTCAGAGTGGATACTACAAAGTTAGAGCTCCTTGACCTAGTGTTAAAGCCACAGAGCTGAGTGACTGTCACATACAGTAAGCCCAAAGTGAATAGTGGAGCTCAAGATTGGTTTTAACATAAATAAGCATTCTTGGAAGATTGTTTAAGCAGTTGTATTCTATACTTTGGAGCCAATCTGTACAGCTAGGAGCAGAGTTTTTCTAGACAAGACTTCAGGCCTTTACTACATTATGTGTATATACCGCACACTTGTAGATACAAAGAGCCACTATTGTCAAAGTTTTCTTGTTGTTTGGGGATCTCTGAGGGGATTAATTGTAACACAAACTCTTGAGGCATAGGGCTAGACTTCTAATCCAACGCATGTGGAGGGGAGCTCAGAAAGAGTGCTTGTAGCGTCCAGGGACTGTGAGGTAGGTGGTCTGCAGACTATGTTGTAGAAAACGCTGAATATAATTTATGTGTGATGCTTCTCATTAAAGTACATTAAAGTACATCCATTGATAATCAACAATAACCTCAGCTTAAACTGCAGCACACACCCCCTCACAGTCTTGGCACATGAAAGGAAGATTTTTCTAATGCACAGTAATGTGTAAGTCATTAAATGTTATTGGCAGCTGTTATTTGTAGTCGACACTTCTATGTAGGTTACTGAAAGCTAAAAAAGGATGTAATCAACTGTAAATTTTACTTTCTTTTTAACTTAGTAGAATATCTTACTGGAAAAATTCAGTTTTATATTTTTCATAACTAAGCAAGACAAACACAGTCAGGCTCTAGGTAATTAGAGCACACTCCCTAAGTAAAAAATGACAGGAAGGAAATGTGCTTTAACAAAGCTCTGGACTGTGTTATGCCAAGCCCTAGGGGCCCACTGGAGTTGCTGTAATCTATTAAATTCAATTTATGTAGGTGGAAAGTCCTTAAATATGCATTTTATGATAATATGAATTTTAAGATGTCCCCCGATAAATATTACACACACTGCTAGACCATAATGGCTATTAACTCAGTGAAATTAATAATATGCATTTTTAAGTGATCTAAACATTTCAAAGACTCTCAGGAGAGACTTTCTGAAATAAAGAAAATTTCCACAATTTTATGGACAAAGAAATAAAAATTGGAAGAGTATTTGAAAATATTCAGTAATGGGTGAAGGGGATTTAGGTTCCAGAATCCTGGCGACTTGCATTGATTCTCAGGTATTGACTAGGTCACTTAATCCTATCACTGTGTCTAGTTTTCACTGAGAGTATTCATTTTCTAGTGGTTTTAATTTTTCAGATTAAGTTACTTTCTGCTAGATCTACCCGAAATGTCTCTAACTCATCTCTCACTGTTTGTCTCCTTTTTCCCATAGGGATGAATTCACCATCAAATCATAGACCTCTGAATAGCATGAATAAGCAAAAAAGAAAGATGTTGCCTCCATGTTTGGCATTAATCATTTTCTACTGATTGGGGGTCTCCAACTCTGGCTACTTCAATAAGTGGAATTACACTGTTAAAGAGTTCAAAACAATGCCATACTACAAATATTTGGGTTAAGTGTAACTTTTAACCTTATATTACCAAAATTTCAAGCCTTATAATGCCCATGGAAATAATTTTTGCCCTACAAAATATGTTGAGATACACTCTATGTTCTGATCCCAGCTATAAAACAGTAGGGAAACTTTTACTCAAATTAAAACTAAGATAGCATTTCCTCCGAGTTCCAGAAGCTCTCAAATGCAGGCCTTAAATCACACATTTGATTACATTTGCATTATCTCTTTCTTTAAATAAAGAAAAGTTATCAGTCTTCTATAATTTTAGGCTGGGTGGTGTCAGGTAACCTGCATAGTGACACTCCGTGGTAGTGGTCTAAGGATAGGGCATCCCAAGGAAACAGAAAATGTCCCAAGAAATTCAAATAAACTGTCATTCAAGTATAAAGCAAAAGCAAGATTTGGACCTCCACATACACTGCATGTACGTTTTTCATGATTTTTTTGTGAAAAAATTACTAAAAGACAAACCAGTCTCCCAATAGAATACTACAGAAACTGTCAGCAAATTTTGAAAATGAATATAGACTCCATTTAACTACAGGACTACAGTGAAAAGTAAAATTACTGGTCGTAGTTAAAGATCAAAATTAAATGTTGTAAATGTTCAGAAACGTTGAAATCACACATCTAACAAAAATTAAGAATGGAAGAGAAGGGAGAAAAGAGATTGGCAATCTGGGTATAAGTCCTTTATCTTTTGTAATGTGTTAGAAGATTATCTTTTAACACAGTTTAAAGTGGTTTTAAAATCAAATTAAATAATAGACATACATATGTTATTAATGTGAAGGTAAAACTCAGAGTAACAATTATTGAAATCTGGCAGTAGTAAGAATAAAAGAGGGGGGAAAATATTAAATCTTCTGTTCATGAGAAGGAAGTCAATAGACTTTGGAAAAATAGATAACTTGTAAATTTTGCATAGTTCTGTTCATAAATATAACTACTAAAGCAAACAGTTTTGAATTTTTAGGACTCCAAATGAGGTGATTAAAATAATTTAATCCATAATTTAAAATCTTTTCACATAGCAACTTTTTTTTGTTTGTTTGTTTTTCTTCTGGTACCAGGAATCAAACTCACGACCTTGCACTTGCCAGGCAGGCGCTTTGCCACTGAGCTAAATCCCAAGCCCCTCACATAGCAGCCTTGAAATCCTGTTGACTTTTCTGGTCAATTTTCAGTAACATTTACTACAGAACTAATACAAATATCAAATGCACTTCTTCAGAGAACACAAAAGAGGTAACAAGTGTCAACTCATCTCATGGACCCAAAGTAACTTAGATAACAAAATCTGACAAGGAAATTCAAACAAAGATATCTCTCAAGTTTTTCATAAACATGGATGCAAAAATCCTAATTGTAAGCTGGGGGTGGTGGCACACACCTGTAATCC
Organism: Chinchilla lanigera; assembly: GCF_000276665.1. NCBI lineage: Eukaryota > Metazoa > Chordata > Mammalia > Rodentia > Chinchillidae > Chinchilla > Chinchilla lanigera. The sequence continues at coordinate 5,087,697 of NW_004955488.1, read as the reverse complement.
CAGCACTCAGGAGGCTGAGGTAGGAAGATTGTTGCAAGTTCAAGACCAGCCTGGGCTACAAAGTGAGCTCGAGGCCACCCTGAACTGCAGAGTGAGGCCCTGTCTCAAAAAGAGAGAAAAAAAAATCCTAATTCCAATTTGGCAAATTAATTCCACCATCCATAGTAAATAATGAGTTTTAATTTATGAATCCAGTGGTTTAATATTTGAAAATCAAACCCTGTGATTGACTACAGCAATGGAAAAGAAAGAAAATTATGTTACCATCTCATCAGATGTGGGAAAAGTATTCTAAAAATTTATTATCTGATTAGGTATTCAAGAAAAACTCAGAAAATTTTATTTTCAATATCTTTATGCTGATGAAGGCTTTTAACAGGCAAACCTACAATGAAAATTAAGTATTCAATTATTTCCCCCTGCATTTAGAAAAAGAACTAGGGTGTACACTACAGCTCCTTACTGTAGTAGATGTCCTAGGGTTTAGGTAGTACAATATGACTGCAATATGACCTGAAGTGAAACTCAAGAAGAACTGGGAAGGAAGAAGTAGAGCTGTTTACTCTTGTATAAGTAGCCTGCAAACTATTAGAATTGAGTAATGAAGCAAGTTGCAGTGTCCACACTAAAAAAACCCAGTGTAGTACAATATACGAGTAGCCCTGGGAAGCTGCAATTTAAAATTGTTTAATAGTATCAGTCAAATAACTAGCAAATATTCTAAATTATATAAGAACCCTCTAGTGTAAATCACAATGGGTTACTCAGAGACAATCAAGAAAAATGAAATAAATAGATACATTATGAATTAGATGATTCTACATTATTACAAGGTAAATTCCTTCCAAACAATTTACAGACTGAAATAACTCATTCCAAATCTCACCAGGTTGGATATGTGTGTGTGTTGGGTGGGGGAGGGGGAATTGACTTGTTGATTTTAAAATCGAAATTGAAATAGAAGTAGGGTTCTAGGTTATCCAAAACAATCTCAACGGGCATAGTGAAGGACTGTCATGACTGAACAGTCACCGTGAGTGTTAGTTATTTAGCAATGTTGTATGGCTAGAAATGCACACAGATTTACTAATGGATCAGAACACAGAAGGATTTCCTCCTTCCTCTTTCTATATTTTCATTTCTATTTTTGCTAAATTGCTCCTGTTTCTGCCATTATCCTCCCATTTCCGTTGTTACGACAGCACTGATGGAGGCACTATCCTGTGCCTACTGACGTCATGATCGCAATTCGATTTCACTTATGGATTTATTTTTGAAAATTTCAGTTTTTATTTAATTCTTCACAAAGTAAGAGTGTGAGTAACTAAAGGGAGCAGAATTTCTGAGGTGTGTTTTTTTATTTTAAAGACAATTATAAAAAAAGAATTTCAAAACAAGATGATAGAAATTAACAATGGTTATCATATTGCATTTTGTTATCTTCAAAGTAGTTGCTCAGATTACCAGATATAGGCATGTAGTACCGTTCAAACAATATAAACAGTATGGATTATTGTAGCTGTTCCATAGCTGCTTTTCTATCACTGATCTATTTATTTTATTTCTGTAATTAAAAAATACCTAGGGGTGGGGTAAAGTTTAGCTCAGTAGTACAGCACTTACTTAACATGCATGAGGCGCTAGGTTTGATCCCCAGCACCGTAAATAAAAGAAAATGACATTACCTAAAACACACATGTAATTTGATATAAAAGCCTGAACACACAAAACATATATGTTAGTACAGATTTTAAAATGTTTTTTTCATGAAATATTTACATGTGAACTACAGAATATGTAACGTATGAACCTGTCTGCAATATAATATAAATGTATGATATTTATACACGTATTTTGTGATTTTAGAGTGTAAAGAATATAAAATTCATAAATATAAAATATTTAAGAAATAAAGTGTGTATGTTTTGAAATAAAATAGATTAGATACTTTTGTCTTAATTAAAAAAAAATGGGGGCTGGGGATTTAGCTCAGCGGCAAAGCGCCTGCCTGGCAAGTGCAAGGTCATGAGTTCGGTTCCCGGTACAGGAGAAAAACAAAAACAAAACAAAACAAAAACAAAACAAAACAAAACAAAACAAAACAAAACAAAATGTATCCCTTATCTAGATGTCAGACATTTTCAACCTTCTATATATCATTACCATTTTTTTCTCTAAACACATATGATCATAACTGGATATATGCACAATATGCATTCTTATCTTTTTGTTTTAAAAATTATATATATATATATATAGAGAGAGAGAGAGAGAGAGAGATTTACATTTTTATTTCCTCCCTCAGCACTACCTTCCAAAAATCAATTTAGATTACTCAGTATGATCCCAATTTATTCTCTCCACTAGAGCTGTAATATTCCTCTGTGACACAAATATATCATAATTTATTCGTGTATTCACTGTTAATGGCATTCACTCTAGTTTGTTGCCACTACAAGTCACGTTTCAATAAATGCCATCCCATTCCACACCAGTAAAAAGTCCACATGGTCTGTTTTTGTATACCTAATAGTTAATATCTGTATTACGATATTTGTGGGCCAACTCTACAGCAACACTGTTCTGGGAACTCAGTAAATATTTGCATTTGATTGAATTTATTTTAGGAGTGGTGTTAAAGCTTTATACTACTTAAAAAAAATAAACAACATCATATGGATGTGATATGCTTTAAATAGATCAAATTCTAAAGAAAGTGATTGCTAGGTAAAAATATTATGCATTTTAAATTTTGAATAAATACTCAATTGCTTTTCAAAACCAACTGCAGCTCTACACATACCGCCTGTGATGTATGAGAATGCTTTCTGTCCTTGGATCACAGCCAGTAACAGGTGCCTGGGTGCGGGGTATAAAGTCCGATCTCATAATTGCTTTAAATTATATATTACTGACTACCAGCAATCAGAGGCTTTTGCATGTTTGTTAATATTTTGAGTTTGTCAGTGAACTGCTTATGCATACATTTTATCCAATAAAAATTGTCTTTTTCATCAATTTTTCAAAACTCTCTGAAAAGCACAAGTGTTAATTGGCTATCTGTTAATTATAAATGTACGATTATAATTTTCTAATTGATTCTGGTTATAGCTCTTTACCATTAAAATGTTTTAATTTTATATGTACAGTCCATCTATCTTTTACTTTATAGTCCCTGAGTTTCAAATATGAGTTAGGTATAACTTATCCTTAGATTTTACAAATGCAAAATGTGCACTTTTGGAATTTTACACAAATCTTTCACCCATCTAGGATTAATTTTTACATGAATAGAGTCAGTGGTGCTAGCGCTCTGTGAAGTAATCCATCAAATTTTGAAATGCAAAATTTACTCAATTAGATTCATCTAAATTCTGAGATCAATTTTTGATTAAATTTATTCCAACAATATTTATACTGAATGATACAATATTTATATAATTATGGTAACATTATAGAAGGCTAAAATGTCTGGTAAAGAAAGTCATTATTGTTCCTCTTCAAAAATTTTTGACTGTACTCAAGTATTTATCTGTCTTTGGAAACTTTAAAAAATTTTACCCAAGTGTGATGCAAACTTTTTAAAAAGTTGGAATCGTTACTTCAATTGCATTAAGCTTATGCATTAATTTTTCTAACCCTAACCCTTATGTATTAATTGTGAATCAATGTTTTATCATTTAAAAATGATATCTACATATATTCCTTTAGATCTTGTTTTGTTGATTTTATTCATATATACGCTGTCTCTGATTCAAATTTTCCCAAAATTATTGTTCTTCCTATTTACAGTAACAGATCTTTTGCTTTGTGGTTGAATTATATTTGCTAATATATTACTTAAAATATTTGTGTCTACATTCATAAATAAAATTTAGAGCTGGGCATGCTGGCGAATGCCTGCAATCCCAGCACTTGGAGGCTGAGGCAGGAGAATCGTTGTGAGCTAGCCTGGGCTACAAAGTGAGCTCAAGGCCAGCCTGAACTGTATAGTGTGACCCTGTCTCAAAAAGACTCAAAATGGATAAATAAAATAAAATAAGCTTTAGTTGCAATTTTATATTTATTTGGTTTGTTCTTAAAACTATGCAAATTTCTTGGTAACTGCTCATCTTTCCTCTGTCTTAGGCTGGTTAAAATAACACCGGGTAGACAGCACCTACTGAAAAACCAATTCATTGTGTTGTTTTATTTACCAACAGATCTGGAATGACGCTTCCACTTTCTTCCACAGTAATGAATATAGTCATATTTTCTAGTTATTTTTAATCAACTCTTTATATTTCTTGTAGGCCTTCACTCATTTTCTCTAGGTTATGAAATTTGTTTCTTTAGAAGCAATCATGTAGTTTCCCAGAAATCTTTTAGTTCATCTGTTATCTGAGTCAATCTTCTTTCTTTTCTTTTCTTTTTTTGGTTTGTTTTTTTTCCGGTACCAGGAATCGAACTCATGACCTTGCGCTTGCCAGGCAGGTACTGTGCCGCTGAGCTAAATCCCTGGCCCCTCATATCTTCTTTCTTTTTGTAACTTTTCCTATTTCCATTTTCTACTGTTTCCTTGGTTGAATTTCATTTATCCATTTTATTGGGCATTTATGAAACCAGTTTTTAAATTTACTTTTCCCTCCTACAATGTATAAGTGTTCTGTTTGATCAATTTTATCAATCATATTTATTAACTTGCTTCTACTTTATTTTGAGACTTTTTATTGTATAAGGTAGTAATTTAGTTTTGTATTTTATTCTTTAAACAAGGCTTGTTCTAGATATTTTCACCCTCATTTAGCTTCTGATATGTCCCTAAGATTTTAGGATATTTTCCTGTGGCACTAATGTCTATGAATTTTACTTTTCATGTACTCTTTGGTTTAAGGTTACTTGGTTGGCTTTCCTTTATTTCTTGATTTTGTAATTATTTATATCCAAGAATGTGTTTTGCTATCTTTTTGAATTTTTTTTTGCCAAGGAATCAAATTGTTCTAAGTATTCCATGAAGATTAAAACTACAGGTATAAGGTAAAATGTTAAACACACACACCCTTTCTTAATGGCCATGTTGAAATATACCTCTCAACTGCTATATCTCATTTTCAGGGAAGACAGCAAAAGCTTAAGGTGCCAGCTCAAATCATACCTGATATTTCTTACTCTCCTCTCAAGAACAAAGAGGGAGTGACAGCAAGGTCTGCTGTGGACTCACACACTGGTCAGTTCACAGAAGTTATGCACTTAGAATCCCTGAGGATTTCTGTGACAACTGAGGAACAAACCCACAGAAAAATACTGGGCATGCAGTAGTGAAATATTGGGATTTAGATCACTCAAAACTTGGAGCATTTTTTATAAGTTTTAAAAAAATAGGATCATGGCTGTTTATTAGTAGGTAAAATGAGAAAGTCACTACTTACTTGAGAATCAAATGCTAAATCTTGTTAACTTATAAAAGTGGCTATATTTTATATTTTTTTCCTTCTTTAATCAAAGAGAAGATAAGATGAAGCTATTGTAAGACCTTAACTAGCAGAAAAGCAAAGGCAAAATCAACTTCTCCTATTAGACTAAAATACTCAGTTTCCATAAATTAATGAATAAAATAAAGAGCATCAGAAATTCCCAGAAAATACCAAGCAAAAAGTTTAGCGAAAGTCTACTTATTCCAGCCCCAGGCTTTCAAAGGGATGAACACAGCCTCTGCTGCTCTGCCTAGAGACCTGGAATGGTCTTCTAAGTGTGCTAATCCTTCCAGAAATGTCAATGTTCCTGCAGACACTGAACGCTGGGGGTCTCGCAGCCCCTTTACCAGGGGCAATAAACCAGATGTGTCTACAGCGAAATGCTCAGTGAGACTCTCTCAATGTTATTTACTGGTGATTCTGTCCCTTAAGAATCCTGTCTGAAGCTGTGCTCAGTTTCTTAACAGTCCTTTTTCTTCCTCTTGTGGTCCCTACTTTTCACTTGATCTTAGCCAAAAGGCCGAGAAGCGATGTGGTCCCTACTTTTCATTTTGACACACTATATTGTTTATCTGGTTCCCTAAGAGTCTTGTAATTTGTCTGCTTGGTACTTTTGAATGAACTGTTTGACATGCCTCTCCCTTGCTGAGAACTCTTACCTACACTTCAGGACTCACTATGAATCATTACCCAAATTCACTTCACTCTCCTAGGAAGTTTTGTGCTCCCTTTTATTCTTTCCTACTGTATCCCCTGCTAACCACAGTCAAACACTTCACACATGTTCTATGAAAGTAGGTTTTTCCTCTTGCGTCTCTGTTGTGCTACTGCCGGACAGAGAGTCTGGTATAAAGCACTAAATAGTCAAATGAATGATTTAACAAATAAATGTATTCAAAAACTCAGACTTTATTTAGAAGGAATTAGGTATTATATTGGGTTCCAATTCACATCAAATAGCTTTGAAAATAAATTGAAGGCCTTTTAATTGATTTTATCTTCACTGCCCTTGAGACCAAACAGTTATTCAGATAGGAGAGAATAGATTAAGGATTGATAACTAAGGCTCATGGAAATTAATCACTGACATGAATCTCTGAGACTGTTACAGAAGAAAAGGCTTAGATACAATGTTTCCTTATTCACATATATTGATAATAAATAATAATTATATAATGATTATATATAAATGAATGATGAATATTTTTATATAGATCCTTGACAGAATTACAAATTTGATTACTAAACAAACAACTTTAAGCTGTTTTTAAGGAATAAGGTGATTAATAAGATATTTCTCAAGAAGAACCTCATGTCAAAAAACAAAACTCATGCAAATGATATAACTCCAGTTTATTTACTTTGGTAAAACCTTTAACTAAGGATGTGTTGGACAGATGTGAGTTAAATTTTAGTGAGGTAATGAATAAGTGGTTAAATAAGGATATCATTTTATCTTCATTTCTGTTTGGCCTTAGAAAACCATTCCAATACTGCACCACAGTGTTAAACACTGGCCTTTTCTTAGTCAATATTCACTTAGTTAGCCAAGGACCCAGAACTGGTGTATATAAAATTCATGACCACTAAAAAGCTGTAAAAGGTAACTACTATAATAGACGCCAAGGTCAAAGTAAAAGTTGACCAGTAAGAATACCAGGCTAAAAACCCAAAGCTGAAAGTGGTTACACATAAGTACAGATGCTTACATTTTGATTCAAGAACACAACTACCTGACAGTAGTACAGATCCTACATATTTTGAGACTCACTTTTGCTCTAAAAGTTTGTAATTCCAGAGGTAATCTCACCTCACCCTCTCCTTTTCCACAAGATGACTTGGAAATAGCCACACAATTAATGGGAGCTGGAGCTGATTTAAGACTCACCTCTGCTAACTCCTTTACTCTATCCTGCAGTCTAGATTATTCACTACTCAAAATAAGGCAGGATACTGGGAACATGACAGTAACAGTAACAGTGAGTTACTGTATCACAAATGAAGGCCATGAAGAGTATAAGTCAATCCTGAGAAAATCGTCTTGGAAGTGTCCAGCAAAATGTGACAGTCTTAAATTTTCCAAAAGTTTACCAGTCATGAAACTAGGACAGATGATCAAAATGACTGGGACTAGATTTTGGCTTAATGAATTTAGAATTGTCTGTTATTATTATTAATAACCAGAACCTGCTGGATCACTGTATCAAAATCTGAATAAAGGATGAGACTAAATTCAGTTGATCTCCTTAGTCCTCACTCGTTTAAGGAAGAATCCTCCACCTGACCTGTTCACTGGATGCTTCTGAGTGTCCCGGCCCTGTGGTTTATACCATGATTTCAACTCCATGATTCATCTGTATACACAAGTAAAGGCGAGACGATGATCAGTGAGCCCTGGGAACAGAGCCAGCTAAGGCCATGTGCATCGCCACACTTCCCAGGGCCGGACAAGTGCAGTACTTAAAATAACATTTGACAAAACGTTTGGCCAGGGCATCAATGCTTTATAATTTTACCTTTACTTTTGATCATATGATCTGATCCTCAGCAGTAAACAAAGAGTACTAAAGAAAATGTAGGAGAGACAAAGCAAATGTGAATGGTTTTCTGTGTGTTACCTCGTTTGTGCTCTACTGCAGATCCCCAGTGGGGAGTTATGCGGCTTAACGGGGATTGTAAGGATTAGCAAGGAAAGGTAAAAACCAGGATCATTTCTTGATGATATTAGATTAAGAAGCAACAGAGGATCATAAGCCTAGACGATAACTTCTCTCACATCCAGTCACTGCACATCGACCACTTGCAAGCGCAGCTGGGCCAACCTCTTTTTCCTGTGTGCTGGAATTCTACTCAGCTCTGCCCGGACACACTTGTTCAGCAATTCCTGTACAGTGAATGGCTTTTAGACTGATTGTGAAATTCTTCTGCCAGCAGCTTCTAAGTGAAAATAATCCATCTGTCAACTAATATTTGGTGATATTGAATTAATTATTTTCCTACCATCTGGGGTGTAGCTCAAACAAAGACATTCAGTTAATAAGGTAACTTATTAAGTGAATTACTAAAAACAAAAATTGTGAATATTTGATGATGATGTTAAGCAGAAGCAATTCCTGGATTAATTTTTAAATGCATTTTGTTCAAATTTGAAAACCACATTATTTTTTAACGCACTAAACACTATCACTAAATGTGAGGGTGGCCTTTATCTTATTCTTAATTTAAAACTCAGTCTCATTTGGAAATGCTCAAGGGTTGGCAGTGGGGACTGCATGATACAGCTTTCCCTTAAAGGTGTTCCTAAGTCACCTGCTCGTAAATTCATAGGTTAAATGTCTATAGTGAAAGCTGTCTTTCCTTTTTAAAGCTGCCAGAGTGAAAACCAAAGAAAGTAACCTGCAAGGGAAGCCAGGCATGGATGGAATGGAAGTAAAGCAAGTGGAAAAGAAGGCAGTGGAGATAGACAGGGGAGGGCCCAGCAGAGCAAAGACACTTGGAGCTCCTGAACAAGAACGAAGAGGCAGCACAACCCAAGACTGGAAATGCAAGGTGACTCCAAGCCTGGAGCTCAGAGACAAGACAGTGGAGTGAATGTCAACATGCAAGCAAAAGTCAGCAAACTGCACAACCACTCTTATCCTCAGCATTGATTTGCAGGAAACTATGCAATGTCAAGTATCCATCATTATTGCAAACAGAAGGACCGTGTCTTTTCTACTTATCTCTAGTTACGTGCCTCTGAATTGCCATATTTCTTTGTCCTTAAATAACAAAATAATAAATGGATAGATTTCCATGGCAAAACAAGCATAATGTCACTACAGTCTCAAGTTCCACTGTAAGTGCAACTAAAAATTATGTTACAGGAGTCAGAAGGTGGCTTTTGACACTCATTATCACTCAACTGAAAAGCCATGGTCATACATGGTATTAAAAGAAGTGCATTTTTTATAGAATAAGGAGCTAAATAGTACCTGCCAAAAGGCAATGTAATTCATAAATTTAAAAAAAAATTGAAAGACATTAACCCATTTATTCTGTGGATATTTTAGGACACTATGAAATACATTAATGTTTTATGTATTGTCTTGTTTGAAACACAATTCTAAGGATCATATATATGAAATTAATGTCATATAGTAAATACATAAACATTAAATACACTGTGCATGTATTTATACATCACAAATTCAATAGCGGGGGTCTGGAAAAAATCAGAGTTCATGCTGAATTCATCAAAACAATTATTAAATATCTTAGAAAGCTAAAAAGCAGTATTAATTAACCTTGTCTATACTACTCCCGTTGTTATGAGTTGATTGCATTCTTTTATGTGTTAGGCATTGTGTTGGCATTAGAGATAAAACTATCAATGAGTTAGGTCCCTGCCCTCACGGAGCTCCTAATCTATTGAGGGAATCACAGAACTAAACAGAAATTTTGTATTACAATTAAAAATTGTGGTAAATGCATAAAGAATGAAGGAAATCTCCAAGAAAGTAACTTTCTTGGAGGGGATATGAGAGATTAAACTCAGGAGTGGTCTACCAGTGAGCCACATTCCCATTCTGTCTTTTATTTTTTTATTTTGAGATCATGTCTTACTAAATTGCACAAACTGGCCTCATTCTTCCAATCCATCTACATTAGCCTTCTGAGTATCCAGGGTTACACAATTGTGTCACTACACCCAGCTAAGGGTTGGCGGTGGGGACTACATAATAGATTAGCTAAGAAAATGAATCTTAAGGTGTAATCAATAAATAGAAGTGAGTTAAGGAAAAAGAAAATGTATTCCATGCAGTGGAGACACCAATGGACATGTCTGAGACAAAAGAAGACTGGTGTGTTTGAAGCAGAAGCAGAACATGTGAGTGTAGACTCCACTTTGGGAGGCTGGGGCAAGAGGATGACAAGTTAAAGCTCAGCCTGGAAAACTTAATGAGATCAGGACTCCAACCAAAATGTAAGAAAAATGGGCTAAAATCTATAGCTCGGTATAAGCTCTCTGGGTTCAATCCTCAGTCCCCCCGCCCTACACACACACACACACACACACACACAACAGAGGGGAGGAGACAGGAGAGATGAGTTCCAAGAGGCAGGTGTAGGCCAGGCTGTGCAGGGCTTTGTGTGACATGTTAGGGATTTGGATCTTAACATAATGAGAAGCAGCTAAAATATTTTAAAAATTGGAGCATGTGATTAGTTCTGTAAAGATCCATCTGGCTATCATTTGGAGAATAGATAGGAGAGGGACAAAAGTGAAAACAAGCAGATTAATTAGAAAGTGGCTAATAAATAATTCAGATTTGTTAATTTTGAGGTAAATGCAGAGAAATGGATAGATTTCAGTTATGCTTTAGTTTAGAAGTAAAACTGACATTGGCCAGGAATGCTAGAATATTATTAAATAATAATGGTGACATTTTTGCTGTTGATTTTAATGGAATTTTAAAAATATATGATTACTGGCTTAAGTCTGACAGTCCTCTGGAAGGATAAGCCATCTGTAATTTTCTAGTTAAGAATATTTTCTACCTAGAACACTGCTTTGGATTGTGGTTTAACAAAGTTTTCTTCAGCAGCTCACACTTTTTCCAGCTACTGTTTATTGTTCCCTCCACAGCCAGTTCTGAAGTGGATTTTCCACAGTCTCTTTACTATGTCAAGCATACGGTAGTTCACCCTTTAACAAACTCCAGCCTGGCTTCTACTTCTATTATTGAGCTGGAATTACTTTGCCGACATCACCAAGGACACACACAGGAAAGACTTAAATTTCCAACAAGGGACTGGTCAAACAAAATATTGTATCACAGAGTGGAATATTACACAAGCACTGAAAGTAGTGCTTCAAGACTTTAATGTTCATGAAATACGATGGTCCCTGATAATTATTCTCCTTTTGTCTGTTGTGTGTCTCTCAAGTCCCCTTTTTTTGATATTCCATAATTAGTACTAAGTGATGCAACTCCAGAGGATTAACTATATTTCACATTAATTACTAGCACTATTCACTAGCTGTTACAGTTTGTGTCTGGGTGTCCCCCCAAAGCCTCATGTGGTCATGGGGCAGGCTTTCAGAGTATGATTGATTATGGTTGTGAGAGCTATACCGGCCCTGGGGTGGATAGTTTGCATATGTAAGGGAGAGGAAGAGGGTGCTTCTGGTCATTTCCTCCCGGTGTGTGTTTTGTTGCTTTTGCTGTGTTCTGCTGCCATGAGCTGTAGCTCTCTGCCAGGTGCCACTCTGTCTTGTAATCTGCCAAGCATGGACTGAAACCTCCACAAACTGTAAGCGAAATAAACCTTTCCTTCCTTAATTTTGGGCATCAGGTATTTTGTCCCAGCAATGAGAGAAAAGTAACCAAGACACTAGCGTTATCAAGAACTGAGAAAATTCAACACACAATCTGTAATGACTGATGTAGACTGCTGTCACCCAGTCCCAACTGCCTGCTACCATGCATAATTGGAAGTTGGCATAGTTACTCCCACACCAATATGCAGTGGCCACAGATAAATTGGTCTGATTTTTGAAGTCATAGTTGCTATTTTATTCCATCTGTTTTCTTAATTTTTCAAGTCAGCTGTTGAATGAAATTCCTTACTAAATATTGTAGAAGTTTGCCACACGTTATCAGGGTAAATGAAACAACTGTGTAACAGGCTGCTACCCAGTAAAATTCTATAAGATGAACCAAGAGAGGATTCTAAGGAAGCAAGGTGACATATTGACAGCCACTTTAAAGTGATGATGGGAAACTGCTATATTCATAATAACAGTATTTAACATTCTTACATTAGTTCTGAATATTAAGCATAATTGCCAAGAAAGCTTTGAGAGTGAAGTTCTTAAAAATGCATTTCAACTTTGACCCGCTTTTTCCATTTAGTCTATCTCAATTTTACTTTAACTAAAATTAAGGAGCACCTGACATTAGATTTTTAAAAAGCAAAATCATTCGTTGGTGTAATTGTCTGATACCATATTTATATTACCACTCTAATGAAGAGTTTCATTTTTCTATAATACTTTTCCTCTATACATAAAGCAACTTTATCATTTCAAATTTGAAAATATTTTCTAACATAGTCTCCAATCACACTATGCAAACATCATGAAGGAATTGATTTAAAGTATCTAGAGATGAGGTAAGGTGTACATGGGATTTGTATATGGGACTTAGGCACCTGAAGATTTTAGTATTGCAAGGAAGGCTTTGAACCAATCTCCCATGGATATCAAGGGATGATTGCACTTTCAAATGAGTTCCTCTGCACTTGTACTAAGGATAGTATATTCTACTTTTTAGATGCCAGTTAGTCTAGTGAGCTAAGTTGGCCTGAAGGCTAGTTTTCTAGCCAAAATAAGAAGCAACAGATCTCTCTACGTGGTCTCCACTTGATTACAGAATTATCACCTAGAAATCCCCACATAATATTTTATCCTTCAAAGTTAATGTTTTTGACCATAATTACATGTCCTTGGTACATATGACAACCCTTACCATTCACTAAATTATTTTCTTATTTTTTGTTACTTTATTTGGCAACTGCTGTCATTCAAAACTGGCAAATTTTAAATACAGACAAGGGCGTAAGGAAGGAATTTAAAAAAATAAAGGCGGGTCATTTTATAATTGTACACTCAGCTTCCCACAAGGAATTGAGATTTAAATTAGACTGGTTGTGTTCAGAAACTAATACATTGCAAGCGCTCCAAGAACCTCATGCTGGTCTAACACTGAAATGAATGCTTCATAGACTCCTGTTTAACTCTCCTCTAAAAATAGTCAACCACATGATCTCAATTATGTCTCTGTGAAAAATATATGTGGTATGGGTCAGGGCACATGAATTTCTCAGCATGCACAATAAGTAATAATCAAAGCAGAACATTTTTTAACATAAGGGTTATTACCTGACTCCTACATCTGACTGTCAATCATTAGAATTGTGATTCTCTTTTGATTATTGTTTTTTTCTGTTTGAGGTTTTCTTTCAGACACCTTTCAATGACTCTGCATAAGTATGGCTATTTGAATGCAAGCTAGTAGATATGAGGAACTAGAACAGAAATCTTCGAAGCAAACTGTAGCAACTGTTTTTTCTCTACCTCTTGGCCTGTGAAAACGCATTCATTCCCAAACAATTCAACTGCATATACAAAGTAAGGTTTTAGCATGTTAGTGACTATATTACACAGAACATGTGTGACACTGACGAGTCTCACTTATTCCTACAGATAAAATTCCACTGGTAAATCATCAGTATGTATAAATACAGCATGTCTTTAAAGACATGACCTCGGAGTGAGTGTTATTCTAAAGCAAAAATGTTTAAGGAGTTTTTCGTTGAAAAGAGACCCACTTTTAAAATTATCATAATTGAATGCAATTCTCCCCAACTTCATGGTAATCATATGGCTATCCTTTTTTTCTTCCTAACAGTTCAGTGGGGGCAAGTAATTATTATGTAGCTTACAACATGTGTAATTTGTCTTATAATTATAATAGACACTCATTGTCTCTATAAATACTTATTGAAGAGGCAAATAACTGATCATTGTCAAGAAAGCTAAATGCAAGCAACATTGTCTAATTTGTGATGATATAGTCCTCCTCCTGGCATTCCAATTACATGACATTTGATGTACACAAGAGTTATGAAACAAAAAGCGATAGTGTGGCTGTTTTATTTTAAAACAAAAGTAGATTTTTGGAATGCAGAAGCATTTTAGAATGATCATCTGAAGGGAAATTCTGGACCAGGCATTTCTATTCTTGATACTTAACAATAAAAATATTCATGAAACAATGATTTAGTAGTTTTCCATTTAATCTATCAAACGACTTCAGTAATTATTTATTGAAACAAAATATTCTCTTAAAATGCCAAGTTAACCACACAGAATTTCGTTCTGTAAGAAGGTGTCCTGAGATGATAGCCCTATGGATAGGGGGCTGGTACTTCAAGGTCCGCTACCCACCTTACCCATCACGCTCTAGGGCTTGGCAGGCTGAACTATGCGGGCTGCACCGATAAGGGGCTTTCATTTTGGATTGACAGGAGTGGCAGTTTCTGGCCCTGGCTCCCCTTTGGACAGACTGCCTTGGGCTGCTTGCTTTGCTCAGCTCCTGGTCCCAACCTCCCCGATGGGTCTCTTTGTCACTGGCTCCAGTTATTGTGTGGGAGTTAAAGGGTCTGCTGAATGCCGACCTGGGATATTACAAATCCTTGTGGTTTTCTTATATGTCACCCATACCTTTAAAATCAGCCTTTTACTAAACTTTGAAACTGTTCTAATTATAGTGTGCCATCTCTTTTGTGTGACATCCTATTACAGTTAGTTCTTATTTGTTCCTTCAGGAAACAATTTTATTGATAAACCAAGTGAATATTTGTGCAAAGACTTGGATACGGTGGATCACGGACACTGACATAAAACTGTGGTGCTTAATAAGTGTTTGAATCCTTTACGTATCCATGGAAGGTATTCAACAGAAATGTCTAACTACATCTAAATAAGCTTAGAAAGATTTGTGATATCATCAAAATATTAGATCTATTTTAATGGAGGCAAATATTTGCAGTTCTTTCTATGAGTACTGAAGTGCTTATATAATTCAGTATGGAAGCTTTATGACAGAAGCTTTACAACATTTGAAAATACGTTCAAGAGTACAACTTATCTATACAGGGAACATATAGAGAGATTTACCTTTTCGCCAGTTTCTCCTTTGATGCCTTCAAAACCTTGCTCTCCCTGTAGAAGAGAAACATGGTACATCTAGTAACAGAAACAATACTTATAACACAGGTAATATTTATAGCAATAAAGCTTCCAACAATGAAAAAGATCACTAATTTTAAATAATTATTCCTATCTTGTAAACACTAATATTAAGTAACCCAAAATCTAAATACTCTTAAATACCAAAGGAACAGTTTCCTAGTTGCTTCATTACTTGCAAAGGTAATTTAATATTCAAAAACCTGAATTTCCCTATGTATAAAATAAGTACGATAAGTAGTACCTTCCTCACTGATTTATTTTGCGAAGTGAAGGTGTCATTCTAGTCCCCAGCATGGACTATTAGCCATTCTTGTTATTATTACTATTTATTTCACTGGCTCCAGACTTCTTAGAAAGTAGACTACCATGCTCTGTCATTGCAGTGAGATTTGTACGGTGAATCAACTCACGTTTCAACCATGGGGCCTGGCTCCTGCTCTGACACCAGTACCATGTTCCCACCTACCTTCTACTTCTGCCTTTCACTTACAGAAAGGACTGACGATTTTAGGGCTATTGGCTCCCATTCGCCATATTTATCCTAAAGGACATAAGTCCCTTTTCTTCAATAAATCCTCTCTCATTTGATAAGCTTATTTCCCCAGTTAATTCGGCACAGTATTCACAGTACTGATATTTTTTCATATATTCAGCAAACATTCATTGGCCACCTCTTAAGCGTCTGGCATTCACGGTGACAGCATAAGTGCTGAGGACAGTTTGTGGGTTCCCTCTGCTCTTTTTATGTCCCCTTCTTGACATAAGAAGTACTTAGGGAGAAGTCCCAGCGTTCAGAGATAAGAGGTGGAAGCTTTCTTAAGATTTTTTTCTGCAATGTCTCAACAGAGGACATCAGTATCATTAAAATCTATATCAATTATATGAAAAGGAATGCCAGCTTCTCCTATATGTGCATATACAGAGTTTGGGAATATATATATATATATATATATATATATATATATATCTGTAAAATCAAATACAGGTTTAGGTGTTATGTATATATACATATAGATTTAGGTACATACATATACATATGATCCACAATACTTTTACCTCATTTATCAGGAAAGAAAATAGGTTACTTTGTAGGTATATTCACCACGATCTAGCTTTTTTCTACTGTTTTTCCTGAAATATGTACTTTAACTTGATCTGTTAACTCAAGCTGACATTGAAGCTGCCAGGCCATGCCAGTGTACCAGTCCCATGTCAGCAGGATGCAGCCACCGCAAACAGCTGCTAGAAAGTCCAAAGCCATCTCCCAGAAGATGAATCTGCACATCCTTTGGCTTGCAACTCGCCTGGCAGATGTGGCACACGCTGTATCAATGGATTTTGTCTAGGACTGCTGTGAAGAAATTCAGAAGCTTGCCACTGCATTGCTGCCAGTTCAAGGTCTTATCTTTTTTGGGCCAAATAACAGAAGATTTTTTTTCTTAAAGCTGTAACTGTAAGTGCACGTATTTCAAAAAATGATATTTTTAGCTACAGAGAAATCTCTAAATTCATAGCAACTTCTGACATCTTATGATTAAAACCTGTAAAGTTTGTTTAGAAATGCTATTCTTGGCTTTGGTGGGCATCTAATTTTGCACCAATAATGCTTATCTTTATGCTGGGATTATCTGGGCTGTACCATGACAGGAGGCCTCATCACAAGTGACCCCTGTCCCTCCAGAAAACTGGAATACACCAGTCCCTGTGCTTCCAAGAATGCTGGTCACATACAGTCGTGCTGTATGTGAGTGAGTGGTCCTTGGACAGCAGAAAGGGACAAAAGAAGTCCACCTTGAGAAAGAAAAAGACCTACAGAAGCCTCACCAATGAAACTTTCCTATTTATCATGAATTTGACATTCTGAAACACATATTTGGAAGAAATTTGGCATCTATAACATCTGTGTAATATTTAACACTTTATGTCATTGTAACTGTTACTTGTAATGCAATCTGAGCTGTTAAAAAGAAGGACAAATGAGAAATTGTCAAGTGCAGGCCAAGGCAGTAAAAATCGTTTTACTACACATTTTAGACTGCGGCTATAAGCAGTAAAATCATTTCCAGAGTGGCTATCTCTACTTCCAGGGCCCTCACGAAGCACTGTCATTGACTTCTTTAAAGGAGTGTGATGTTGAAGCTCTCTGATAAAGCCCTTCTTCCTTCAGTGGTCTTGAGAAAGAATTGCTTCCTTGGGTCTTTGGAAAGACCGGTTATTAGCTTTCCAAGAATCTTTGATGGAATTCAGTTTTGTCAAATACATGTTCTGAATCTCCACTATACTATGTACAAATTCCATTGTAATGATGTTAAAAGTCTTCATTCATATGCAACACACAAAAACTCTTTACCTTTTGACCAGGTAAGCCTGGAACCCCAGGTAAGCCATTTTCACCCTGAAAAAAGCACACAAAATCAACTGTATTAGCCACAAAAAAACAAATGAACAGGTACATTTGTGTATGTGTATGTGCATGTGGTCTTCAATAACCCTAATGTTGTAGGGAAATGTAGCCTAATACTGAATACCCACTATATAAAGGGGGTTTCCATCTATGCCTTATCTCACAACTGCAAAACTACCAGCTTAATTTTAAACCAAAGAAATACAGGCCCTGAGAGGTTAGGTAATGTTTCCAAGGTCACTCAGCTTTTAATGTTGCTGGAGATTTGAATGGAGATCTCCCTGACACCACAGTATACATTTTCAACATAATATTTAGTAACCTTTACTTCATTTTCTTCCTTTCAAATATCTGGGAAAAATACTGATTTTTGAAACAGCACTTTTTATGGAGAAAGTGCTGTTCTCCTGTCAGGTAAGTACTATTATTATGATCATTTTACAGATGATGATACAGTAATCAGGTGGTAACTGGATTCCTAACACACTTCAGCTCTGTGCACGTAGCTGCCTCCTTACTTTGTCCCTGGAAAAAGATTTAATTCTGGCTTGTGAGCATCTTTTTGCCTAAAATCTGAAATGTACATACATATATTTCATATACATATATATGCGTACACATACATTTATCATATATATAGCACATTTACTTTCTTATCCATATCTATGGATTTCCCTTAGATCAAATTTGAATTCATGTACAATGTCAATTTATGTGAAAAATGTACTTGGAAGAATGTTTAGTTCTTTCTATTCATCTGGCATCTATCTTGGGTAGAAAGGTTTCAGTAGAGGCCTATCAGTTTCCATCACTGAAATTCATGGGTCATGTCTTTGGCAAATCTAGTTTGTAAACAGCACTCCAGCTAGAAAGAGATATTCCTGGGAGGATGTGCGTATTCTCAATGGAGCCTTAGGCATTTAACTGGTTACAGGAATTTACTTTGGGTCCTGGCGTTAGAAGTTTAGGTAGCTCCAAATAAACTAGGAATTCTTTGACCTGCTCTATATCCACCAAATATTTATAATTAATTTAGAAAAGAACAGCTTTTAGGCATTTTGTAGAACATAGACATCATTTCTAAAAGTTATGTAAACCAAATCAAGTATAAGAAGAGAAAAATCACAGCTTCTAACTTTAAAACACCAATGATACATTCTTTGGAAATCTAAACAGATTTCTATTTTTGATTAATAAATACATTTTTGGAAGGTTTTAGTGAATTTTACCAGAAGTGTCCTGCTATATAAATTTATTATTTTCAAGATTAAATTACCAAATATTCTACAGTATAACTGCCATCACCACAGTACTAAACTTTGTTGCAAAGTGTAATTAAGTGATGAAGCATCAATAAAACATATTTACCTGCGTAATAAATATTTCTATCTCTTAAAAATTATTACAGTTCAAGATCTTAGGCATCACACAAGTCTACTGGAAACTTCATTTGATAAGATGGCCCTAATAGCACATGAAGTCTCTACTGCTGAGAAACATTCTATAGAAATGTAGTTTCTGCTACTCATCTCAGAAGTATGACCATTTGTCCAACAGATCAGGTTATTTTCATTGTTGATCTAACATAGTATTTTATATCATATTACAAGTTACACATGACAACAAGATATGATATATAATCCAGTAAAGTACACTGATACAGTATTTACACTGCCAAAGATACTGCTTAGGGGAAAAAATAAAGTAGAGACAGTATCTCGTCTTTTCCTTTGCTCACACCCATCTCTATATATCTTGTGTTCCTAGTATGGCCCCCAGTGTCCTCCGTCGCCATGTGAGAGGTGAGGGTTACACCCAGATGGACTGTTAACTTGGACCAAAAGTCTTCAAAGCTGTGATGTAGAGAATGTGCCTTCATTTCACACAGGTGTTATGACTGTTACAATTAAAATAGTATATTTTTCTATGGCCGGAGTTAATTGGCCTCACCTCTCTTCTGACTGGAAATTTATTTTGTCAGCGTAACTCTAGACTTCAAGATGACTTAATGCATGCCACTGACTATCTCATGAGAAGTGAGTGATCTTCCCATGACACACTAACACGGAGAAGTTTGGAAATATTGCTGGCAATTTTGAAGAACAAACTTGGAACTTTGCTATTCAAAAATGTATTCATTATGTTCTTGCTGCTTTTTTTTTAAAGTTATGATAAATACTCTACTTAAAAACCTAAAATTATTTTCAATAATGTCATTATTTTAGTCCTTCTGGGATAAATGAGTATTTTTTTTTTTTTTTACTTTATCTCAAGAAGAAAAGATAAGTTAGCATAAAACCCAAGGAAGAAATAGTTCAAAAGAGTAAAATGCTCTTAACAGATCAATGGATGATGATGTTTTGGTCAGAACTTTCTCTAATGCCTAATGTATGTCAGCAGTACGAAGTAGCTTCTTTCTATACTGCCTCTGAGACATACGCTCAAAGCCTTTTACCCTGTAACAGTTTCGGTCAAATTTAATTCTACCTATAAAATAATTACTTGCCTAACATGACTCAGAGGATATAGATTATTTGTCTTTTCTGAATTCTTGCCATTGCTTCTTCCTCCCAGTCTCAGCCCAAGGAAGACAAAAGATGATTTTCCTTTAGTTTCCAATATTTCAGTTCATTATAGAAAATTACAGTCAGCGGTTTTCAACACAACCGTAACTTTCAAAACTTGCTTGTGAAGTATACTCTCTATTACAGGTCTACCTATCAAAAGGCCCATGTCCCTTTCCAATTACAAACTCAAACGACAGAGGAGGTCAAGAGTAAGTCTAGATAACACAAAGCAGGGCAAATCTCTACCACTGCTGCGATCGTATTGTTACCTATGTCATTACTATAATACATAGCCCTTCTTCAACTTCCTGGAACAATCAAAAAGCACCCTTCACAGAATTCAAAGTAACCTCTTTGAGGTTTTGGGGAAAAAAATACTAACATGAAGTTTAGATATAGCTAGTGGCTTTCTGAAAAATGAATAAAAATATTTCATTTAACTTCCTTTGTATCACTGTACTTTTCCCAGTGGTCAGTGTTGCCAGGCATAAAATATAAATTATTAGTTTCCTTATTTCTTTGACATTGAAGTCAATATATTTCTCATTACAGGATATATATGTTGCCTGAAAGATATTTGATTGAGTGTCATATTCTCTAGGGCTGGAAGTAGCAAATCTATAATACTAAGCAAAGAAAGGTAGAGGAAACTGGTAAACAAAAACCTCACAAATAATGAGAATTCAACTGAGAAAGTATCAAGTTATATATTACTTGGTAGTGTTTATCTTCAAAGAAAGTTAAGCACTCACCCTTTGATTTAAAAGTGTAAGATCCCATATAACATTGTTTCTGTAGCAAAATATAAAATTTGACCTATCATTTCACTTAGAACATGTTTCCTGAGAATGTAACCTTCTGTGTGACTTCAGTGTACATTTAGAAACACATCAATATTTTCATGACTAATTAACTGGTATTTGTTAAAATAAAAATAAATGTTTAATGAAACAGCTAGAAGAAATATCTGAAATAAAATACCAGAATTCTAACATGAAAACAAATTAAACAGTCAGCAGAAAGCAATTCCATTTTGACTCTATGTATCACTAATGCCATATCTACATTTCTGACTGTGTTCTTGCTTTATGCAGCCATCATTTTCAGAAATTGAATTTTTATAAGGTTCTTAAGTTTTGAGTAGTCCATTAAACATTTCATGAAATACAAAACATACCTATCTTTGAAGTATCTTACCCAACCTGAGTTCTTTTATTTCAGAAATTTTTTTCCTTCTATATTTTGAGACTTCATTCCAAGAAATGAATGGTTGAATAAAAAATATATATGTTGGATATTGTTTAAAAGCTCACACGTTTAGACATTTTTATATTTGTTAGATCCTTAATGCAGCTAACAAATGGAGATTTATTATCACATAAATACTCAGGATAAGATCAATGTAAAACATTCTTAATCATAAAGTGAATGAGGCCCTGTTATTATTTTTTCTATGACCCATTTGAAGAAAAGAAAGCAAGCCACCAAGGGTAAAGTGTGGCTGATACATGTCTTAATGATAGTAATTGAGCATGGGTAATAAATATAGCTGAGTGCAACCGTTACTCTGTCAAAATCTATTATCCCGAAGGTATATGTATGTGACAATACTTAAATAAACATATGCAGGTTCACCTGCTATAAAATAACCATAATGGGTATTCTTACATATAAAGACAACTATAAACTAATGCATTTACATTCACCACTGCAACCAAGGAATCCAGAGGAACTAAGTCTCTGCAAAGCATCTTGAATTCAAGCAGTACTGCTGTTTAGTTAGCACTGCAGAGAGCAAAAGAAAATAATGCCAACTTTGTTTTATTGAATCAAACCTTTCTGAACCTAAATTAACCTTCCCCGAATTTCTGACAACTAGTTTTATTTCTGCTGTCTTCAGTGACACAGTACAAAATCTTATAGGTCTTTTATATGATACTCTTTTGTGTCATTATGAAGCCTTCTACTCAATAAATCATTACCTTTTAAAGTGATAAGCTGGAATCTCTTAATATTGTGATCTCTGTTCTCTTGGTATGCACTGTAAGTTAATACATCCTTTAAAATGTGGCACTCACAATTTACTGACTCCAGAAATGGTCTTACATGGAAAAGAAAGCAGGGCCACCACACACACACACACACACACACCTTGTTTAGAAGAGTATATTATAATTATATTAATTCAACCTTTTTAAAAAGCAAAATTGCTTATTTACACTAGGCTTGTTGTCAATTACAACCATTAAGATTTCCTTTCAAAGTGACTCTTTTTTTCCATGTTTTTTCCTTTTATTAAATAGTTCAGGCATAAAGTATATAAAATAACTATCCATGTGCTATCACCCAAGTTTAAGAAACAAAACATTGCCAATAAAGTTACTTTTGTGATATTCTATTAGTTCCCTTCTCTCCTTTGATACAGACTACAAAATCAAACTATACAGATTATATCTTTCTTTTTTTAAAAAAAGATAGCCTCTCTAATAAATGGTGCTGGAAAAACTGGCTTTCCACATGCCAAAGACTAAAACTAGACCCATATCTATTACCATGCACTAAACTAAAGTCAAAATTGATCAAAGATCTAAACATTAAAACAAGCACAAAATCTACTAGAAGAGAAAATAGGTAGAAATCTTTAAGACATAGGTGTAGGCAGAGACTTCATGATCAAAGCGATTCTTAATTTTACAATGCATTTCAAATCATGAGGTGAATATTACACTGAGTTACTGAAGTAAAAAAACCTTAATTTTGAAATGATTTGGTGAATTAAGCTTTTCTTTTCAAAGCTAGGGAGTTCTTAATTGATGTTATAGGATGCATTACAAAATCTGGGGTATTTAATTGTGATGATTTTCATAAAGTGGATCAGTCAGGAACAAGGTTTGAGCTTCTCATTCTGTTGTCAGACTAGCTGTAATATAGTCTTTAAATAAATGTGAAACTTCAAAAGAGTATAGAGAAATAGAAGGCATTGATACAAATAGTCTACTGAACTACCTGAAGTATAGCAAGTGACATCTGAATCAAGTATTCTAACATGAGAAAGATGATTTAGGATTTGAGGAGGACAGAGCCATCTGTCAGCTCCTAATTGAGGACAGGGAGACACCAGTCACTGCAAACTATTTCCTGTCCCAAGTATTTCACATGATGAGTAATTTATAATTCAACTCCATATCAGTTACTTCAACTGGAGCTTCAGTGCACTAAAACCACTAGCTGCTTATCTTAAGTAAGTGGCAACCTGGTAAATGATGATGAAGAAAGACCACATCTTAGCAATGCTGTAACAAAGGAAATTTTGCAGCTGAGTTTGAACAAGAGGAGAGGAGAATAATGAAGATTTATGCTGGACAGAGAAGGGAGAACATAGTTTCTTCATGAGAATGGGAAACAAATTCTGGAGATATACATACTTCTCTCTATTATATTTCATTGTAGAAAGTAAAACTTGTGAGGTTTTACTTTGCCTTCCCTCTCATTCCCTTGAAAGTGTGCCCAGCCTAGTTGGGGCTTCGTCGTCTTGAGTTCTGAACGACGCCACTAGCAGCTAACCTGAATCATGCAGGTGCCCTGTGCTGAGCCAGGTGCTGGCACTGCAGAGAAGAGAGGTACCAAGTCCTTCTCCTCCAGGAGCTGGCATTTTAGCAGGGGACATAAACACACTACACTGAAGATGTAAACGAAGTGCTGTGTGAGCAGAATGAAAGAACCATTATTAACTAATTCTGCCTAGGATCAAGAAGGTATGGAAGAAAAGCTGCCTGAACTTCAAATTGAGTAATCTTTGGAAATGCAGAGATGGCTGTAAGGAAGGAGTATATCAGCCATCTGTAGCCAGCCTCTTGAATCTTCTACTTTTACCTGATGGCTCGCTAGTATCTTACACCTGATATGGCCATCCCAGTCCTGGCTGGCTCAAAGGCCCTCTCAGCCGCCATTTAAGAAACTCTAATATCTAAAGTCCTAGATGCCTTTATGAGATACCAGTTGCGCTTTTGCATCCACTGCTTAGGATCTCAGCAATCTATACCCACAATAAAATAATTAGCCCCTACACAAGTAGAGAAACAAAGATCGTGTGCACCTTTTCATGGCAATATTTTAATATTTACATCTGAGGGGCTGGTAGTACATTAAACCCAACAGGAATATGAGCAGAGTAGTTCTTGAAATCTGGCTAACTGTTTAGTAAATAAAAGTCAAGTGCTTGGGTGCCAGATACACTGCATGTGTCGGGCCTGTCATCCATCTGTTCTATTCTCTGCCAACTGCTCTACTTGGGCCGCAACTAGAAGGCATTAGAAGGGAATAAGAAACCATTAAGAAATAAAATCAGCTGCAGAGTGAGCAAGTTTCTTTATCTTTTTTCCTGTCCTTCTATTACCTCTGTTCTTCTTATGTTTCTGCTTATTTTAGTGCTATACTGTATCAATGTTCAACTACAGATAAGACAATTAAATGACACCATACAAAAGCACAAGTTTTAATTGATAAGTTTCACTCGGGAAGCTTTATAAGTAAACCCAACAAGTAAGTTGCTAACTTTCTCTTGTGTTCAATTTTTCTATAAATATTGATTATGTTACAAACTTAAGTCTTATTTCTGGATTTGACCAAGCCTTCATTTATTAAAGAATTTTCTAAAATGCACAGGTATGTAGGTGATTCTGTAGTTAAGAATTATTCTAACACAAAGCTTCCATTTTATCAACAGTGACAAATTTAAAAGAAGGAAAGATATTTCCACTGGAATAAAGCTGGTGTTCTTTTTTCTCCTCACGTAATTGTTTGAATTTCTACAAAAAAAACTACCACATGTAAATAGCTGTTTAACTTTTTTTTAAGTTAAAGGGGACACTAGAATTAAGGTTAGTCCTGAGTCCCATGAAGAAAATCAGGTGAAAGTAGTAATACAGAGAGGAAGCCTAGTGACTTAAGCAAAAATTCTTTTCACTAAATGCCTGTAAGTAAGTTTCTGAATCTCTGAGGCATTAATGCTACATCTGGACCGGAGCTGTTGTGCAGTTCATTATAATTCACAACAGCTACTGGCCTTGTCTGAGCTTACATAAACTAAAACAGCATCTGCCTTTATTTCCTGAAGCTGCAGTCTTCTCAAAGAATATCTTTTTAGGGAAAATTGAGATTCAGAGATCATAGTTACTTCATTTTCCAACAGAAAAGAAATACAAAAATTTTTAGGGAACAATGGATCTGCCTCATTCAGTCTTATCCCACTTGAATGATGAAGGGCTTCAGAGTTTATGGTGAAAAGACCCATTATTTCATAATGAGGATAATTAGTCTGGGTATTTCTAAGACAAACAAGTTGACAGCTCATCACATTGTCAGATGTACCTCCCTAGTGCCTTAATGTATATGGCTTTCTACCTCCAGAAGCTCAATTT
This sequence comes from Chinchilla lanigera, assembly GCF_000276665.1. NCBI lineage: Eukaryota > Metazoa > Chordata > Mammalia > Rodentia > Chinchillidae > Chinchilla > Chinchilla lanigera. The sequence continues at coordinate 5,062,051 of NW_004955488.1, read as the reverse complement.
ATTTATCTTTTCAATAAAGTCCTGGTACTAAGTTAAACACTTGGTTTTGATAAAATGAATATACTCTGAGTGTGTGTGTGTGTGTGTGTACATGTGTGTGAGAGAGACAGAGAGAGACAGAGAGACAAAGAGACAAAGAGAGAGAGACAGAGAGAGAGACACAGACATATTTGGTGGAGACTGTAAAGAAAGTTTTCTAGGTAAGGTTAAAGTTAACATGGGAAGAGCCCACGCGTGGGCTGCCTGGCCTGGACTTAGTCAAACAGGGTAGGTTAAAGATCTCCAGAGTCAGGGATGGAAAGTTTGAAAACATATTTTAAATGTAATTGGGGTTTGAAAAATAAACAAAACAGAAGTGTCTTATTTTCATAATACTTTTTTGCCCAAAGGTAAAACTAGTCCACATCTTTTCATTTGGTGAGAAAGACATGTGAGTAATGACTTTTGGTGAGTGGACACAGTCGTCTAAGTGTGGAGGAGTAATAATCTCTAAAGTCAGGTAGAGTTTAAAGGCCCTTATGCACTTTCAGACAAAGAATGGGGCCTCCCTGCAGCAGTGTAGGAAACAAACCCCTTATTTAACTCCCTGAACGGTAGCCAAATGAATTGAAGACGTAAACAGAACTGCATATAAAGGAAGTCCAGATAGCTGGACGCTCTCCAGATAAAGTAATATAGTAAATGCGTAAGAACTGTGGAGTCTTATGGATACAAGTTCACATCCTAACTGCACTATTTGCAGGTCATAAAATTCAGGGAAACTTTGCTTTAACTCTGTCTAGATCTTAGTGTCTTAATCTGTAATGCAATGACAATTAATCTGACCTCACAGAAGTGTAGGAATGAATGGATGTAAAGAAGCTCTCCCAGGGGCTGGGGATTTAGCTCAGCGGCATAGCACCTGCCTGGCAAGCGCAAGGTCGTGAGTTTGGTTCCTGGTACCAGAGAAAAACCAAAAAAATAAAAAATAAAAAAAATAAAGAAGCTCTTTCTAGTGGTTAGCACATAATAATTATTGAGTAAATAGCTGCTACTATTACTGTGTAAAAGTGGAAAGGGGGACATAAAAAGAATTAAGATGTGTTGTGTACATGTACCAACTTCCCATGATGAATGCAATCACTATGCACTGCAAACATGTACCAATTAAAGTTAAAATTAAAAAATAGAAAATGCAAACAAAAAATACTTCTACATGTCTTTCTTTTAAGTTTTTGTTCAACCAAGCTTACCAGAAGTCACCCGTTACCGAATAATCCTGGCTACACAGAATAGCTTTTCTTTTTTTTTTTTGGTTTTGGTTTTTCTCTGGTACCGGGAACCGAACTCACGACCTTGCGCTTGCCAGGCAGGCGCTTTGCCACTGAGCTAAATCCCCAGCCCCCAGAATACCTTTTCTTACATGAACTCATAACAGAAAATTTACCAAATCTGTTAGGTAAAATTGTAGCTGTGCTGCATAAATGTTATTTTTCTGTGATATTGGACAGCATGGCTATATATATTAAGAATGCCTAGTACAGTCTGTACTGAGTGATAAGCATTATAATTATAGGCATATAATTATGTGCTATACTTATTTATCCTTAAAGTTCCCATGGCTCCATATTCCATAAATAGATTTCATAAAATTGTGTTGTTTAATGTACTATCTTTTGCTGGTCTCAAGAAAAATGTCACCTCAGTAAATTAATGTTGTATTCAGGTCTTTGACTTAAAAATTTATTGCCACCACCTTGCCAAACTTTGAAGTATAGGGTTTTTGTTGAATAATTGCATTAATATATACATCATTTAATTTGTTACAGTATCACAGTAACTGTGATATGAAAGTATAAATTGTAGGTAAAATACAAATTCTACTTTTATTGCTCAGAATATGCTTGACTCTATTAATATAAATCAGTTTTCTAGCTTAAATACTAACCCTTAAAAATTTACTTTGGGAATATCGTACCTGAGATATATGTTCTATGGCACTTTGCATACATTCTTGTTCCAAGAAAGACATTTAAACAATTCATCTTTTTCATTTTAGACTTCTCATAGTAATCTTAAGATTGTCTAATTCTCAGAGGGAGAAAAACCCCCAAAATCAGAAATGCTAAGAAGCAGGATCAAAGTTAGACTCAGGAAGTTTGTAGGGCAGCTCTGGAAGATGCATCTGCAACACAGCAAGGGATAGGTGGGAGACAGAGCTTGGAGGGCCACAGAGCTCTTCAGATTACACACATATTTAAGGATGAATTATAATTCTTTGGAAATTCACTCAGAAAAAATCAAATAGTGTATTTTCTTCCTGAGATAATGGGATTATTTTAACTCAAATACAAATTTTACAAGTCTGATTGAAATTTTTAAAACTGTGATATTTCTTCCTGGGAATGAACTATTTTGCAATTTACTAACTGACATCAAATAGAATCATAGTAATTTTCTTGTCATTTTTACTTAGCATATATTCATTAGAATTATTTAAAATGAGTGATGACCTGTGGATTATGGAAGTGAGAAAAGCACTCATGAGGTGGCATTTTTTGTGCTCATGAGCATTGCACTCCTATCACAGTTAAAGAAAGTGACAAATGAGAAGTGGACCTGGCACCACCAGTGACTGAGACAGTGGGAAGATTATATAGTCAAAGACTGGGTGTTCCTATAGCTCTGGGGATGACATTAGCCAATAAACAGGGTCTCTGAAGGTGTACAGACTAGGAACCAAGAGCGAAGCACAACCTGATATCACCATTAGCCCCGCTGAAAGGTGCATGAATTCTGTAATTGCCTCTGAGACTTGTTAGAGGAACTCAGGTAAATCAGGCCGAGAAGAAAACTGCTGGAGGAAACATGGGAGAGTGTCTTCCAAGACAATTTTGCATGGATTCAGAGCACCACAAAGGGAGCTGCATCTTTATCTCACTAGCTTCCCAAATTCTCTGGAATCAGTCCTCACACGGACAGTGATGCTCACGGTGGTTGGAAGACTGGGTCACCATTTTGACCAAATAAGCCCCAAAGGCTGAGGCTCCTGTTTCTTCAAATGAGTTAGCCCAACCAGATTATCAGGAGGTGGGATTGTTTTTATAGTCATGGGAGGTTTAACATCCAGAGGAAATTAAAGATTCTTTCTACAGAAACAGACTTCTCAGAAAAGAAACCAGATCTTTAATTCTGAGTAATGTTTGTCTTTGCACCCCTGTGTCTTCCTCTGACTCCTGTACATTGACACAAATGCTTATTATTTTTTTTCTAAGAATCTCTATTTTTTTCTAGAAAAATGTCTTGGCATACTTAACTTTCCAGACCACTACTTCCTTACTATTTGGCCTCTTGATTGTCACAGAGTAGATCAATGTTTATAGGATTGAGTTTATTGGTAGCTTCATCAAGCCCTTGAATTATATCCAATCAATGGAGATCATTATTCCAGGATTTGAGAATCTGTTCCACACACTATAATTAGTAGTTTACACTTGACTTCCATAAATAAGGATCTAAGGGATGTCACTGTGGAGCACTGAGATTAAGGTGCTCAATTCCAATCTTAATAAATTGTTTTAATATAATCAGGAGGAATTTTATTTTGTTTTCTTATAATTTACCAGGTAAATATATGTTTTACTTTATATCCCAAGGTGAAAATCCAACTATATAGTCTAAGTATTTATGTATTTGTTTTTAAAAAACTGAAAGAAAATATTCTTATATTTAAGATAATTAGAAAAATCTTTATGATCTGAAATCTACATAATCAAATTATTATAGTGAATTTTGGGAAGATAAGTGGAGCAAGCATTATAAAGCACGTTTGACTTGTACATCTCTTTAGCAGTTAGGTGCCTGAGTAGCGCTCTCCAAGAAAGGGTATTTTGAAATAATTAGCCCTTGTAAGAAGTATTTGAAGAACCTTTTACTTATGATGAAGAGTCTTCTGTTAATACCAGCTCAAGCCTAAGCAAGAGGATAGCAGCCCAAACAAACATCTTGCGGCAAAGTATATTATTCATCAGGGTTATTATATTATTCCTGTAGGAATAAAGAATTCAGGCTGAATAGCTGCTAAATGAAAAAAATGCAGCATCAGTGAAGTGGTCAGATACCAGAGACATATTTCAGAAGGTCTCAAAAAATGATCTGCCTGAGAGCCTCTGAACCTCCTAACACTTGGCTTCAGTTATGCCTATGTCAGTTTAATGTGAGTAAAACCACGAAGGTCATGGCCTTTAAAATAATGAGATACAAGAGACTTACTCCATCATCAGAGCAGCTACAACAGCTACAGAAATTTATACTGCATTTATTTTAGTAAGCAAGAGAATTTTCTTAGCATTAATATGAACAACTTTAATTAAATTCAGCAAAGCTATTATTAATAGAGGCATAGATAGTGAAAAGGAGACATTTCAATATACAAACAATATTTTTTCTTAAGACAGTGTCATGCTATAGAGTGATGACTGGCCTGGAATTCACTATGGAGGCCAGGCTGGCCTTGAAATTGTAATCCTCTTGCTTTAGTTGCCCAAGTGTTGTGATTCTAGGCATGCAGCACATGCCTAGATATAACAAAATTTTAAAGATTGTGTGAAAACTGAATTTGAATAATACACTGAATTAAAATACTAATGTCTTTTGAGTGATTCATGGTTTAGAATCCTCTTTGGGTAGTAGATATGAAAACCAGCCATTTTATGAGCTAAATAGTACATTACAATTTTTTTGTGAATCAAAATATAGTTCTTTGATTTTTAATGATAGTAACACATATGGTACTATATTATAGCATTATAACATGCAGTACAGATTATATAATTTTATCTGCATTAAGACACATAGTAAGATACTGTGTCATCCAGAAAATGGTGAATTTAAGAAGCCTGTTAACAGAATAATGGACAATGTTTAACATAGGAGTTAGTAAGCTTTTTCTACAGTGAACATTTTAGATTTGTAGGTCAGACAGTCTCTGCCATAGTTACTTAAATTTTCTGTGTAGCATAAAAGTAGCCTTAGAGTATACATACACAAACAAGTTTGTATTCTAGTAAAACTTTATTTACAAAATCATACAGTGGTAATTTGGGCAAACATACTATAGGGCCACAGTATACTGAGCCCTGAATTTGTTCTATACATTATTTCATGCTATATGATCACCTTGATAAAATAACCAAAGTTTAATCAAACAGCAAACTGACCTACCTTTTCCCCAGGAATTCCAGGACCACCATATTCGCCTTTATTACCAGCTATACCCTAAAAGATAGAAATGCTCATTAGATGTGTTTAAAAAGACATATTAATTGCTAACATCAAAGAGAACCTTTCATTTCACAGATAAATTACTTTTGTTTGCACCAAAGCTTGTGTGCAGTTTCCTTCCTCCTTGTGTGTATGAGGCATTAAACTAGACTTTTGGAAATGTTTAGCAACTTGTCAAAACAGTGAATATTTAAATAATGATTGAAACTAAGAGTAGACATCATCTACACAGAATTATGTAATTCAGCTTTGTTCTTTATAATTATTAGAGGTAATGAATGATTCCAGTGTGGTTAAGAGGAATGAGTGAGTTAAAAGCAACTTCCTACTTGAAGTTTTGAATTCAAGTGAGTACCTATAACTTCAGTTCAAGTAACTTCATAGTTTCAGACTCTAAGACTTTTCAGACTCTATCCAATGCAAGATACTTGACTTTCCTGTACATCCCCTAGGAAAAAACCTCACTTTGGGTCAATCTAATTGTCAGCTTCCCTGCTGTTCTACCCACACTGCCAAGCAAGACTGGTAAACCTTACCCAATGAAGCCCATGGGTCACCTCTGGCTACCTCGATGGTCATGTCACAAATTTAGTCTAATAAATTTATCCTTGAAAGAGTAGAATATGAACTTTTTTGTCTTTTTTTTCAGACAAGGTTTCACTATGCATTTCAGGCTGGCCTTGAACTCACTTTGTAGCCCAGGCTGGACTCAAACTCACAGTGATCCTCCTGCCTCAGCTGCTTGAGTGCTGGGATTACAGGCATGCACTACCATACCTAGCCTGAATTTTTAAAATACTTGATCTGTTACAAATATTTGGTGGGGGTGAAAAATACACTATACTTTTGTGAATATATAATGCTATTATACTAAAAGTATTTAATTTCAGATTTGAGACACAAAAGTACATTTCACCTTTAATTTCCAATAAATTATATGAAATGATAGTAGATTGGATAAAATTTTAGAAAGTTTTATCAATTAGTATGGGATTAGAAAGGATAAAGAAACATTTCTCATACTGATTTAGGCAAAGAAGTCAGAAATATAAAATTTTACTTCCGTGGGGTTATTACTAAGGAAAAGTATTCCTCCTTTTAGAAATGTACATATTTTAATTCAATTATTTTTTACAGCTAATTCTATGATTATCTGTTGAAGCTACAGAACTGTCATTTGAGAAATGCCACAAAGAAAATAAGAGAAACTATTGTTCTCACTACTCAAAGTTGAGAGGAGGGTGGGAGAAATTGAAAAGAATTCATACAAATTTTTTAATAAAAACTCAAATAAATGAACTTATTCCATTTTAAATTGTTTTGATCTTCTCTTCATGTATATCAGCAAAAAGAATATTTCTTAAAGCCAACAGTTTGGGAAATTAACTGGAGATGTGGGGGAAAACACAAAAATAAACTGGAAAATTGTTCCCCTGATAGAGTTTAGATAACTCTCCTCTCCTAGGTTCATGAACATTAAAACTGATTTGCTATTTTACACAATTGCAAGAGAATTTCTGTTCCGAAATGAGTGAAGATATTAGCAAAGGTCTTAGAGAACTGGGAAAGTAATGTGGTTGCTAAGTAATTAGGTTGCTAACCACACTTCCTCAGAAAAGAGAATTAAAAGATTCAGTAAATTATAATAATTGCATCTGAATGAAAGTATTAATTATTACTTCAAATAATATTATACAAAGTTTAGTCCTGCACTGAGGGAATAGTTAGAATAGTTTGATTAGGGGGCAACCCATTTTATGGGCCCTCTTCTCTCCTCAGACAGAAGCTTTCATTCTCTCAAAAAATTCTTCCTAGTCTTAACCTCCATTGTTCCTAGAATTCATTCCTTGATCTAGAGAACACAGAAAGCATTTTGGACATCTAGCAGGTTGGGAGTTCCCCTATATCATTTGGTGGTCTTCCATTGAGATAATAGCAGGTAAGAGTTTGCTTTTGTTTAATAGATCTCAGATTGTGACTCATTTAGGTAATCAGAATTTTTGTTATATCTTTTCCTATTGCTTACAGTTGGTAATGCTTTGTTTCTTATATAATTTTATTAAAATGGTGACAAATTTACATTGAAAATATGAGAAGGTTTTAAGGTTATAATTATGGGACATTTTGTTCCTGTTTTATATATGTTGCATTTGGACTTAGTTGCTCAATTTACTAGTGTTTCTTGTTTGACCTGTTTGGCTTGTTTGATCTGTTTGACCTGTTTGACTGCTATATTTAGAATCTTAGCAGTGCTAGAGAAATATATTAGAGCATCCCCTGATGGGCTTTGTATAAAATGCTGTGAAATAGGTCTTTTAGAATCAACTGTGGTTCATACTTAGAAAAATATACATTCCTACATAAGAAAACATGGAACTTCTTCTACCAGTTAAAGAATGCTAGGTCAGTAGCCATTCTTAAAACTTGGAGGCTAGGTTTCACTTGGACAATCTGGCTCTGATCCTACTCTACACTCTAGAGGAAATGTCAAGCTTTTTCTGCTTTAGTTTCATTTCTGGTCTAATCTTCCACTAGTAAGGAGGCAATCTTAGTTCTTGAGATTACCCATTCTCACATTTCCAGGCTGAGAATGACAACTCAGGAGCAAACTGTCTCTATAACTCACCATGAGCATGAGAGGAGATTTCCTTTCTCTGACCTTCTAATCTTTTCCTGCCTTGTTGTACTTTCCTTTTTTGGAGGTATGAAAGGGTGGAAAGGAAAACTCTAAACTGTTCAAACCTTTGCCTCCTGCCCAACAACTAAGTTAAGCTCATAGAAAATGAGTGTTTGCTAACATCTAAGACAGGGAAGTCATCTTAGATGAGGGACATATACTACATATCTGGTTCAGATGAGACATCAGAATTTTGCCCATCCAGGAGAACACACTTAAAATCCATGTCCTGGTTTAGTGTTATTGGCAAGTCTCCCTCAGCATCTGAACCTGAGGCACAGTGGAAAGAACTAACTTCTGGGTTAAACCAGAAGGAGCTATTTCCAAAGCACCACACTTATGGGACCAAAACATATTTAGCCTAAGGGAGGACCTCCAACCTTTCCTCTTCCCCTCCTACTAGGGGGGTCTAGTTATCATTTACATGCATAGTAGAAAATACTTTGACTGTGAGTTGTGGATTCTGAAACCTTTACTATAAAATTGTAAAACACTAGGTAATGATTTTGCTCAGGCTTTTACCTATCTCTTATAGAACTGTGACAAACAGTGGTTGCTCTGCCAGCTAGTTAAACGCTCTTAGAGTAACAGCCACTCTTAAAGCAGAGGACAGATTTCCCCAGAATCTTTTTGGCAAATCCCAATTGAAGCCAATGGTCAACGGAATGTTGACCAAACAGACAGATAGATTCCTTTCTGGAGACCAATATCTGGTTTTGTGGACCAATAGAAACTGAGAACAACTGAGGTGTTATGGCCAATGCTGCTCTCTGGCAGATACCCAAGGGTTCCTCAGTGGAAACTGGCTCCTGACCACAGAACAATCTTCACTTACTTATCATATTTTTTCTTTACTTTTAAGTCAGAAACCTCAATTTTTCTCCAACTTGTTGGGAGTTAACTTTAATATCACCTTGTTTTTAGATTGGCCCTCCCTCCAGAAATCAGGCTGAAACAACTTGCAACAACTGTTTACCTTTCATGGAGGAAAACAACTAGCAGAGGAATGATTTACATTTGTGCCGTAAGAAAGAGATTTTAGACTTTTTTTCTTATATGTACATAGAAGACTAATACATGTGCCTTCACTAACATGTGAACTGTGATTGCTAGATGATAAATATAACTTTAACCTGTGAGCTAACTTAAGAGATTTAAACATTTTTCAATGGACTTAAACCTGTAGCCTTGGACTATCACCTGTAGCCTGCCTAGGTGATTAAGTAGGTAATACAAGTGTCTTGGAGGCTTCTTCCTGGGGGAAATCCTGCAAGGTATTTATTTGCTTTAGTCTATAAAGGTGATCTCCTTTGCAAGATAAAAGGTATTGTCCTTTGATCTATTTGCCTCACTCTCTTTCAAGGAACTAAAAACCAGTGGGTTAAGGCAAAGTAATGTACAACAATATGCAGTATAAAACCATTGTTGAACTCCTACTATCATGTATGGTGAAGCTCTGCATAATTTCCAATGTTTTCTTTTAACCTGTTACTGTCTTTGATTGTTTGATCAGTCTTATATTCTTATGTCTGGTGGACTAAGCAACTTCTTTGAAGATAACAGTATGTAATGCAGCAACCACTGTTAATTCCTATCATTTTGGTTTGAGTTCATGTATCATTTTTGTTGGTTTTGTATTGTTTTGATTTTGTCTTCATTGTTGTTTTGTTAGTTTTCTTAATTTTTAAAATAGAAAGACAAAGTAATGCTTCTTTCTTTCAACATTACTGTCACAGTTGAGACCAATTATAACTTGTGCTTATCAATGTCCTACAGGAGGAAGTTCACCAGCTCCCTGGGAAGATAAAATGGCATACCAATTTGAGGGTGGATAGGCTGGTCAAATTTTGTCTTCTGCTCTCTCACCAGATAGCATCCACTTGCCCTGGAGGGGAATCTATTCAAAGGATGCCATGATGGTATAAAGATCAAGTAGAAATTAAAGGGGATGCCCAATTCTTTCTATTTCATTTGCTGGGAAGCTCAATGTCAAAGTCTCTTACTCCTTTAAAATGCAAAGCAGTGAAAGCAAGAGACCAAAATGCAACTGCCTTTGTTGCAGCCTTAAAAAAAACCACAGACCTTAAGTGTGATTTTCAGGGCTCCAAGAAGAGTTTGACAATTACCAGCCTTACCTGCTACTGCTACCAAAAGCTAGGCCACCTTAAAAGGGACTGCTTTAAGAGGCTCCCCAAGTCTCTGGCTGCAAAGGTGGCCACTGGAAGCAAGATTGCACTCTAAGGCAGAGGACCTAGAGCTCAGGCTCATCTTCCCAGCTGGTCTACCAAGACTAAAGGGTCACAGGGCACTCTGCCTTCTCCCTCTTTCTGGATTTTCATCTCTACCTGTCATCTCCTTGGAGTGCTGAGTATTCATGACTATAGAGGAAAGGAAAACCAGCCTATTGCTGGACATTGGAACACATCTCTTTGTCCTTCTTTTCAATCCTGGCCTTCTTTCCAGCCATCACAACTCAAAAAAAGAGCCACCAGATAAAAGGTAACACACTGAAGCTATAACTGGTATAACTTTCTCTTCTACCCATTCATTTTAGTTATGACTAAAAGCCCATCTCCCACCCCGGTGAGAAACATTTTAACCTGTCTAAATGTTATAGTATGTATACCAGGTTTCCAATTAATCAAAATAATATTCAGACTGGTTTCACAAATACAATATATATTGTTGACTATGTACAATAACTTGAGAGGTTTCCATTGGTCAAAAATAATGCATTAATTATTGCAATCTGTTTCTCATAAGTCACAAAAATCATGGAGATTATAGCTAAAACTGAAGGGATTTAAAGCAAAATATCAGACTCCATCAATAGAGGGGTCTGAGAACCAATGGGTTACAGTTGCTATTTCAGTCTCTTTAGAACAGTTTCTAGACTTACTGGCAGCTTGATTTCACTCATGCCAATGAGTAAAAGAGTTGAATACTTGCTAGTCTGGGTAGATACCTTCACAAACTGGGTTGAAGCCTTTCCTTATAGAATAGAAAAAGGCATAAGAGGTGGTAAAAGTTTTATTCTTAGATTTGGACTTAAAAGCTTACAGAGTGATAATGGGCCTTCTTTTAAAGCAATAGTTACACAGGGTGTCTCTCAGGCACTGGGCATTCTCTATCACTAACATTGTGCATGGAGGCCACAATCATCAGGAAAGGTAGAAAAAATAGCTGAGACCCTAAAGAGACATCTTTGTAAAATGGTTAAGGAGTCCCACCTATAGTAGCCTCACTTACTACCTTTAGCTCTCATCAAAATAAGAAATACACCCTCAAATTCTAGGCCTCAGCCCATTTAAAATGCTTTATGGATGTCCTTTTCTCACAATTTTCTCTTCAATAGAGAAACAGATGCCTTATTGAAGGATGTTACCTCACTGGCTAAATGGCAACAGACTCTTTAACAGTTAACAGAAGCTCAGCCTAAAGAAAAGGGAAATCCCATATTCCACCCTGGAGACTTAATACTGGTAAAGTCTTTTCCTTCATCATCTCCTTCCTTAGGATCAACTTGAGAAAGACCACACACTGTGATTCTGCCAACTCCACCAGCTGTCAAGGAAGCAGGCCTGGACTCCTGGATATACCACATCTAACTCAAGTGCTGAGAACCAGAGACTGTCACTGAGTGTGAATGACCACCACTGGAATACTCCTGTGAAAACACAGAAGATTTAAGATTCTTGTTCAAGAAAAAAACAAAGCATTCAGATAATCTAAGATGTTATTTTTAGCCCTTTTACTAATCACTTTACCACTTAAGGGAGAATGCAACTCCTTTCTGAGATGGGCACAAAAATATGCAGAGTCATCACACCCAACATCTTGCTGGATATGTGGCCTTCTCCCCTTGTCCAGTACATTGGGACTTCCTTGGTGAGTATCCTCACTCCAAGGAGATGACTGGAATAAACTACAAGACTATATTGATGAGTTATGAAAGAGTTCAATGGTTCATCATTTAGCCTACCACTACAAGGTAAGTGATCAGCCTGTAAATTATACTTTTAATCCTAGACATAATAGAGTTTTTTCTAACAATGCCACTGAAGCCTCTTGAAAGGCTCTAGTAGGACCCTTATTACATAAAAGTAAGGGTCCTGTCCCGAAAGCCAACAACCATGTCAAGATGTCAAAATGGCTATTTTCAGATATAGGATGATTATGTACATTAACCCCCACTATAGGACATCTTAGTAGAAAGGCCCTCTTATGCTGGGAGTAGAAAAATCACTCCTATTCTCATTGGTCTAACTCTACTAAATACTTGGGATAGATACTCTCTGAACAATGTATAAACAGAATAACTTTACAGGCTGGAGACTGGTTTGCAACAAACTAGTTTAATCTCCCCAGAATTAGATGGGAAGCCCCTCGTGGCACTCATTCACCCTGTGTAACTAATTTGTGGCCTTGCCTACTCCCTGGATGGATAGGACGATGCATGCTGGGATTTTCATAGTTACAAGGCAGAAGTGTCAAAAGTGTCGACAAACCTGCAAACTTGCCCCATGTACGGCATGAGTGGTCTAGAAGTGAGTTTCACTGGTATGATCACGTGGACTCTATCTTTATCCCTTCTCTAAGATTAAAAGATGTCATGCAATATATCAAGGCCTTAACTAATTGTACTCAGTGGGTCTTAAATGGTCTCTCCTCAATGAAGAATTAAAATTGATGAGGCAAGCCATCCTCCAAAATTGGATGGCATTAGACATTCTAACAGCAGCACAGGGGGTCCTTGTGCAATTATAAAAGCTGAATGTTGTGTGTACATTCCTGATCCTTCTGCTAATGTCTCAATAGTTGTTTAAGATATTAGATGACAGGTTAATGACATCTCAGACTCTGAAATTCCCTTCTTCTTATCCTTTTTATGGAAAGCTATTATTGGCTCTGCCTGGTGAAAAACTTTGTAGGCTATATTCACAATTATCTTGTTGATTTTATTATTTGACCCATGTATACTTCATTGTTTCCATGGCCTTGTGTCCTCCGGACTTAAAGCTATACTTCTACCCAAGACAAGAACACTTGGTGTCTATTGAGGGCCTTTAGATAGACCCTCTGTGGAGCATCTCTGGCTGCAGATCATAACTACAACCCTCTTTAGGTGGAAGTAGCCAGATTGGTCTTTGATCCTTGCCCCCTCACAGCAGTTAGAAGTACTTATTCAAAGGGGAAATAGTATGGATAGCTAAGGTAGATAGAAATATTATAGGCAGTCAGACAGGGGTGGGTCCTCAAGAGGTCAATAAGCAGACAACTGTGACCAGGCTTCAAGGCAAAAAGATCTATTTGCCCATATACTTCCCCTAGGGATGAACAGCAGTGTTTGATATTCTGACTAGGCATCAATCACCTTGGGGTAGAGGACAAAGCCTCCTTAACCTGCCCCTTCCAGGAAAGTCCTTGTCTGCCCATGTGCACTTGCTATGTGACTTGTTTCACCACTTGATTGCCATTTAATGAATATTAACCTAGTGACTGTACTTGTTATATATTTATTTGTTGACCATAGTTTTGCCCCACCTCACACCCATCCTATGATTTGTCTTTGGGTCAATATTATCTAAGTGACTGTACTTGTAATCTTATTGATTGATGATAGTTCAGGCCCACCTTAAGCCCACCTCACTTCATAATTTTGCTCACTAAAACACCCTTGAGAAGTTCAGTTGGTGAGTAGCCCACTTTCTGGGCCCTCTTCTGTCCCTCTCAGACAGAAGCTTTCTTTCTCTCAATAAATTCTCCCTCCCTTAAAAAAAAAGAATAGTTTGATTGGAGGTCCTCACGTAGAATATTGATCACAACTAGGTGTTTAAATATGAGTGTTGATATTTCAAACCGCATTACTTCACAAGGAAGTTATCAGCTTGATAAAAACAAAAGTGGTAAATAATAAAAATGAATCATCATACTAGAAGATAGAAAAGTAGGCAAATGAAGAGAAAAATAAAACCACTGAAAAACTTGCAGCTTACCTCAAAAACACTTATGATTCTTCATTAACTAATTGAAAATATTAAGCTAAAACTGATTGGGTCAATATATGAGGAGAACTTTTTTAAAGAAAAAAGTGTAGAAGAACAGTAGCAAGTATTATAATGCTGTCATAAAATTATCTTATGTAGCTTTTCTTTGTAAATTGACTCTTTGCCTTGCTAGAAACAGCTGGGTTGATCATTTATACATTCCTTGTGATACAGCATTCATTCATTCATTCATTCCTCTTTTTTAGTTCCCTGTAAGTATGAGGCACATAGAACTCATATTTTAATGGGGAAATATACAGCTGCATAAAGATGATGCGTTAGGTGGAATAAAATTCCTTAGGAAAGCAAGAAGGTAGAGATGAGATGGAGAAATGTTTTTTATAAGAACAAAGAGAATCAGTATTTTTGTTACAAAGTGATTGTTTGAGAAAGGGTCTACATGATACACAGAGACACAAATGGATATCTAGAAGAACCTTCTGGGTACATGCAACCTGGTGGGAAGGACTCAGAGCAGGGATAAGCAAGAGGAGAGGGTAGCATATAACTTACAGAATAGGAAGCAGGGGTATAGGAAGCTGTACACACATGAAGACTTGCACCCTGATGAGAGGTTTAGGGTTTGTCTTAGGGGAAATATGAAATCACTAGTGGATTTTGGCTCAGATAGGACATGATAACTGATACACATGTATGTCATGATATAAATAAATATACACGTTTATTGAGAGTATTTGTCTAACTCACAGTGTATTTGCACAAATAAAATATATTCTTTATAAAGTTATCATAAGGATCCTCAAAACTTAACCCCTTCAGAAATATTGTAATGAGTAAAACATAATTCATACAGGCATTTGGAAGATGTAATCTCAAAACTTTTTCTCATTTTGTCTCATTGCACCAAAAGTGAAACATATCAAAAGACTAGTATACTTTGTTTTACAGTTAAGGCCAAAAAAGTAATTATATGAGGTGCGATCAAAACTAGGGTGTGCATTTAAATAAAAATATTTATTACAGTAAATTTCAAACATGCAAGAGATCAGACACATAAATTTAAATGTCACATTTTTTTCTCTTGTGGAAGAAACCCCAAGTGTAAACAAAAAGCAAAATAGAGGCTATATACTAGGAAATAAGAAGACCTTCTCTAACAGGAGGAGTAACAAGAGATGGGGCAAGGGGAAGGGAAGGAAGGGAAAAGAGATTTAAAGCAAAGAAAAAACGAAGGGAAAAACAGAAGTAGAACTTTTGTAAATGGATAGGGAAAGAAGGATTGGACGGAGGGGAAGGAAAGGCAACATTAACAAAGAATGAAGATGTACTAAGTACAAGTACAAACCCCCTCATGATGAACCCCTCGTGTAGTCATTACATACTGCAAACATCTACTAACAAAGAAATAAAAAATAAAATATTTTAAAAGTACAACATCTATGACAGAAGAAACTTATTACAGTAAATGACACGTTGCCATTGATCCCCTACACACACAAATGCTTCCCCTTGCTAGCACACTCCTGCCATTGTTCTCACTACTTTCTGAAGTAGTTCTGGAAGTCCTGTTTTGAGGGCCTTCAGTTCTCTGTTGCGGCACCTCAGTGTCTTTAATCAGTTCTAAACACTTATTTTTTGAGTCATTTTGACCCTGAGGAATCGCCAGAAGTTGCACAGGGCCAGATATCTAGGGAATAAGGAAGATGAGGACACACCATAATGTTACTTGACAGAAACTGCTGAAAATGCTTTGAATTGATTCCAGACATTGAGGCACCCATGAAAAGACATGAAAGAGGACTAAAAGATATGAAAGATCCATGAAGAAACCAAAAAAACAAAAGAAAGAAAAAAGAAGGGGAATCAAGGGATGGGTGGAAGGGAAGGAAAAAGGGATGAAGAAAGGAATTAAGACATGCAGGTGCATGTATCATCCTCCCACAGGGAACGTAAGCGTTATGTACCACACTCATAGACTAGTAAACTAAAATTTTATAAAGTGATGAGGAATATTTTGAAGAGGATTAATGGCAATGCATGTTTTACTGTAATATTTTTTTTTGAAATTTAAACACACTGGAGCTTTTGGTCAGCCTTTGTACAGTTAATGAGAAAAAGTAAATTATAATAGTATATGAGTGGCTTGTAGTCTACATTATCTAACTGAGACAATGCAAGGAATCTTTTTTAAAAAAACCATGCCCTACAGCTGGGCATGGTGGCACATGCCTGTAATCCCAGCATTTAGGAGGCTGAGTCAAGAGGACTGCCACAAGTTTGAGGTCAACTTGGGCTATGTAGTGAGTTTAAGGCCAGCCTGAACTACATAGCAAAACTCTGTCTCAAAAAAACAAAGAAAGGAAAAGAAAAAGAAAACAAAACAAAAAAAGAAGAGAAAAGGAAAACCAGTACAACTTATGCAGAAAAGATAAGGTAATGCTCTGAATAAAACAAAGAGCTCAATATTCATATAATTGATCTTTTGGAGGAATTAGCTATCAATCAACTATTCATATTTACTACAATTCCTATTCATATAATTAAAAATTTTATAAGTTAAAATACCTAGTCAATTGAAAGTTCTATCTTCCAAATGAAGATTTTATCAAGTAGTCTGTGAAATTAAACTCAACCTAAAAGGATTAACTCCACATTTCTTGAATATGTAGCAGTTACCCTATGAATAAGAAGACACAGAAACATATTTGTTGAATCTCTCTCATGTGCCAGTTACTGCCAGTACTATATATGTACTTTATATATAGTACATTATAGTGTATTCCTTCTTCACAATTAACTGTGAACTAGGATGATTAAGGATTATTTTCAAAGCCACTCAAAAGTAGACAAGATTTGGTCCTAAACACTTCAAGCCCTAAGATGTTACTCTTTTCCACTTACTGCCCTACTTCCCTTAAATGTACTTTCTGGGGCTTATATATCAAAAGGAAATATTCAGAATAATATCTAGTTCCCTTGGTAACTTTGCACTTCTGGTCATTTCATAAAATTAAGTATTCAATAGGTCCCATCACAAAATGACTTTTGATACAAGACTTTCAGCTACTTGGTGCACCTGTTCTAATAAAGAAAATGATAAGGCAGAATCAAATGCTGAGGAAAGCACGCTTTGCTGGTGGTGCATTAAATCTACAGGATCACATCATGCAACAGGAACAAGAATAAATCCATCAACAACTCTTTAAAAGGAAACAGGACACCCATGTTTATTACAAGTGCCAGAAAAGTGGAATATATTCAGGGCTATAGTCCTTTGGAGTCATTTTCGCAAGGCAAGGGTTATGCTGGTTAATCAAATGCTGGTGTATGTGGTGAAAAACTAAAAGAAGCATACTTCTTTGTTTTATTTTGTAGACTATTGTATCCCAGCTGTTTTCACCTGCTACTAAAATCTCTTGTCACTGTAAGTTTTGTTTATCTTGGAATTTAAAACAAATTCTAATATTTGAAGACCACATTGTAGTCAGCTGGGTGTGACGGTGCATACTGGGAAACACAGCACTCAGGAGGCTGGGGCTGCCACAGAGGATTTTCAGGTGGAGGAAGGATGAGGCTCTATGGAGTTCAAACCCAGACTACATAGTGAATCTCTGTCTCAGAAAATAAAGAAAGGCATCATATGAGGTGTATCACTGTAGTACACCCTATCTAGAAAAGTGATACACCTCTAAGACACATTTTTGTGTAATATGTTTTATAGATCTGACATACATTCTCTAATATTTATCCTCTTTTAATCATCTTTATTGTTCATTCTTAGTTCTTTTATTTCTATATAAGAAAGGATTGTTTCTTAAATCATCCTAAGATTATCAACTCAGTGAGAACAGGTCCTTTACTTTCTTATTTACTGCTGCAGCTTGAGCATTTTTAAAAACTAATAT
>NW_004955488.1:5040304-5042309 GCF_000276665.1 Chinchilla lanigera | reverse complement strand
TGTAATTTGCTAAGTCCCCCCTATTATTATGTTATCCTTCTTTTACTCTTTAAAAAAAAAAAGAGCTAAAAAAAATTAAAAAAATAAATAAAAACAAAAAATAAAAACTAATATTTAAAGTCTTTAATAAAGAGTTTTTAATGAGTGAATCAAAAAGTAGACACGTATATGTTATAATAGGAGATATTGCTACTTTCTCATTAGAGGAAAAGTACGTCTTTAAAAGTTAACAAGTTAATGACCAAAACACACACAGAATTTCTTCCTGCACCAGTTATCTTAAACAGTAGAACTGGTCCATCAAAGAATAGGAAGGTCAAGTTAAGGAATGTGTATATGGATGTATATCACATCACAATCACCAGCAATCAATCATACACACTTTTCAAAGTACTTCTGTGTCATCTTATGATATAAGTGGAATAGACACCCTCATGCACAGATCAGGAAAGTGAAGCTTTCAGAAATGGGTGTCTTGACCACTTTACCTGCTAACCAGAGAAGAGTTGGGATTAACCCAGAAATCATTCTACTCTGAGTCTTCTACTTATAACTAAGGCACATCACTTTGCCTATCTGTGGTTCTTCCAGCTGTAAAATGAGGTTCAAAAATATTCGAATCAGCAAATGGGGTTACACAAGACCAAAAAGAATCTGTGTAGCAAAAGAATCAATTAATAAAGAGACAGCCTATAGAATGGGAAAAAAACTTTGCCAGCTACTCCTCAGAGGACTAATATCTAGAATACATAAAGAACTAAAAAAAAATTTAAATCACCTAAAGTTAAAGATCCAGTCAAGAAATGGGCAAGAGAAATGAACAGATACTTCAGAGAGGAAGAAATACATATGGTCAACAAATATATGAAAAACGTCTCAACACCCCTTGTCACTAGAGAAATGCAAAACAATGCTAAGATTCTATTTTACTCCAGAAAGAATGGCAATCATTAAGGAATCAAATAATAACAAATGGTGGTATGGCTCTAGTGGAAAAGGAATCCTCCTTCATTATTTGTAGGAAGGAAAACTATCATGACCACTCTGGAAATCAGTATGAAGATTTCTTAAAGAACTAAAATTAGAAATTCCATGTGACCCAACTATGCCCTTTCTAGGTATGTTCCCCAAACAGCTTAAGACATCATAGTACAGGAACCTGATAACTTAAATGAATGTAAACACTGTATGCCACTACATGAGCTAAGATGAATAATATCAATGAGAATAAAAATCTGGATAGAGGAATTACAAGAGCGAGGGTGGGAAGGACACAGATTTACAAAAAAACCAAGCTATATAGTATGTACATGTACCTACTCTTCAAGAAGACTATAAACTCCCTGTACAGCAAATATGTACAGTTCTAATAAAATTTTTAAAGTTAAAAAAAATTTTTAAATTAGGCTAATATTCTCTATGAAGTTCTAAGGATAAAGTAAATTAATACAAAGTGGAAAGTGTCCTGATCACAGAACACAGATGAATAATACCAAGTGTTTTTGAACAGAGAGCAGACTTCAGAATAGACAATGGTCCAAAGAAGGACTTTGGATTCACAGACTTGGATTCAGGTCCCAACTTGGCCTCAAACTACGTGAGGACGGGCAATAGTTTAACTCTCTGATACTTCAAGTTGTCCATTTATAAAACTGTAACACTAATTCCTAAAATGAAGAGCATTGTGAGGATCAAACAAGGTAATATTTCTAAAGCACATTTAGCAGGTGACATAGGGTAAATACTCCATAAATACGGATGCTATTTATAATGATTTGTGCACTTAATTTGAACTGGCCTTAAGATTACTTGTTTAATTATTTTTATTAACTGGAGGCTTTTATAGGTAAATGGTCACAACTAGAGACGATACTCATAAGTGAAATAAATCAAACATACATGTGCAAGCACCGCATTGTTTCTCTAGTGTAAAGCCTGAAAGAGTTAATTTAAACTAGGAGATATGATAGACATTGTGAATTGATAGGAAAGCACTCAAAGGTAA
>NW_004955488.1:5035394-5039896 GCF_000276665.1 Chinchilla lanigera | reverse complement strand
CCCCAAAGAGCTATGACTTAAATAATCATAAACACTTCGGTCCACCTCTAACACCTACTGAAGTGCCTGATGATCCCTGCAAGCTTACTGGGCACTCTTTTGAGAGTGAAACAACTGTCATTTAGTTGAAACTTTGAGTACTCACTCACTTCTCAGATATTAGACTCCTGCCTTTTAAAAAAGAAGTCAAGCTAGATTATGTAAAGAATGTAGAATCACGGACATCCAAATAAAGGCATGAGAAGAATTAAAATCTATTTTACTTAGAAAGGTAGCAGAGACATAATCAACTCCTAACATTCACACAAATCATTTTACCTGATTAGTTAACAAAAGATATGTCTCCAAAGAATGAGAAACACTGCAGTGAAGTGAGGAAAGAGAAGGACAAATTTCTAAACATGGGATGAAAATTACAGACTCAGAGCCATGGCTTCCTTGCCATCTCATCCATAAATTCTTCCCAGGCACAGGAGCGTGAGACAGACACATCTTATAAGTCACGTCTGAATAAGCCGCTGTGTCCCAGCAGGATTTGGTACTGTGCGTCTTACCTGTTCTCCTTTCTCCCCTTTCTGTCCAGGTGAACCAGGAGCTCCTGGCAATCCTGCTTCTCCCTGGGCACAGATAAACGTCTGTGTTAGTAAACGTTCTGTCACACTGATATAAAGTCATATACATACATACAGGCATATGCTGCTGGGAATAGGAAGGCACACTTTGCTCCCCTCTGAGACAAGCTTGTGGTTCCACAGGTCTGTGGTTCCACAATTTTTCTCCCTTTTTTACAAGGCTCATTCCTCACTGTTTCCGACACCACTGAGCATCCTGCTCCAGGTGACTCCATAGCTAGAACAGGAGTTGCTCCCCTACCTGCTCTCACCCCCATGGAGCTTTTCCTGTGGAACTCACTCTACAATGTCGCTTACCAGCTGAGCAAGCACAGACCCCCAGACAGCCACAACACCCACAAAAGGGGCTCACGTGGGTCCACAGACCCAGTCTCTTGATCAAGGGACTGTATCAGTACCAAAGAGACAAGTTATTTTAGCTGTTTAGAGAGAGGAGGCTTTTGGAAATTTGGGCTACTGAACAAATATAGTCACCATGCAGAAAGGAAATACTACCTGTAGTATTCTAGTTTATGCTTGTTGAAGAACAGGCTTTGTATTTCCTTCAACTCTGAATTCCCAGAGCTGTAGCCCATTCCTGGCACATATTAAATACTCAAGGTTTGCTTGTATCAAAGTGGTTTCTCCCTTCCTATCTTTATTCATTCTAATTTGCATCATGGAAGAAAGATCATATGGGCTCAGAAAGTATCTGGGTAAAAGTCCAAGAAATTCCACCTCCAACTCCTTTCTGTAAATCACTCTGGTGCTTGCATGGCTTAGGAATTTTATTCAACTAGCACCAAAGGACAAGACACATGCTTTTCCCAAGAGGCACCAGTCACGGAGCCTGGTCGGTTGTCTGTAGTGCCTTTCCCATGGGCACAGACCAGAGCTGGCATACCTTGCTTGGAAGGCAGGGGCACAGGTCTTGCAGTTCCTGCTTTGCTGGCAGATAGGCGGACATCTTACCAGCATGAGAGGTTATTGATGATGAGGCCATACTTCCAAAGGTGTCCTGCTCTGGGCACTAAAAACCAAAAAAGAGAAGTTAGAGAATGGGATCAATTCCAAACTCTGGCTCGCACCAAACTAGGGATGACCAGTTGCCTGCATGAACTACCTTCTTATTATTCAAACACTGGTTTCACCTGTGTGTGTCAGTTGCCACACCTCTGTTTATCACTGAGCCTCCAGTGTATTTCAGTCCACTAATGCACATGAGGAATGTGATAAAACTAATAATTTCAGTGAAGTTCCAAAGCTACCATAGGTGATTTATGACAGGTGCAGTGATACTGTACATTGCAGTGTCACTCTGGTAACAAAATAATTTCTACAAACAATGTGTGAATACCTATTTTGGGGGACAGAAATTAAAGCAAAATCATGTAATTTAAATCTGTGAAGCATAGCTACTTCAACAAGATGACTGGAAAGTAGAAAAGAATTTTTGTGTACTCTAAAATGATACTTACTTAATTAAAACATACCATATTTTAGCCTACTGACCTTTAAAGATATTAAATAAGTCTTCAGTGCAACATGTAAGTATTAGATTTTATACTTATACAGTAGGTTTAGAACATGCTGGGGATAAAGTGAAATTTAGTTACAAAGAAATGAACTTTTTTTCTTAAAATGTTAATCCAGATGGAAATTCTGAAAAGGATATAAATGTATCTTTTCTTCTTAATATCATGTATCGGATTTATCACCATGATTAAGAATTTGAGATTTCATAAAGTGAAAGCATTCAGGGGGAAGTCCACATGTTACCTTGCATAAACTATATATACAATAATGTACAGGAAAGTATTTTCAGGATGCAAAACTAAAATATTGTTCATGGTTATCTGAGGTCATGGTTGACACTAATTTCCTCTTTTTGTATTTGGCGGCATTTTCCAAGTTTTCTAAAATAAATGTGCATAACTGATATTTACTTGGGGGAAGGGACATTACTATCCATTTAATGATTAACAAAATTAAAATTTTATAACAAAAATTATTTTGAAAAATAGATAATATTTTAAGGCTTGTGATAACAATAAAAATTATAACAAAATTAGTGCCCAGAAATACTGTAATTAGTTTCCTGTTTTCACCACTAGCTCTTTCATATTTATTCTTTTTAGATTTAGTGATTATTTAGTTATCTTAATAAGTTTCCAAGTCCAAAAGTATAAATACCACATTCAATAATAATTAAAGAAGCTATTATTTACCCAAAACAGTTCATATTTTCCAGCCAGTTTTTGCCCCATAGATTCCCATGCAAAACCAAGACCTCAATTAGAATTTTGCCCTGGATATTTGAGCTAAATGGGGGGATTTAAGTGATTTGAAACTTGTTTCTTAGGCTCCACTGTAAAAATGTCCACCTCCCTGACAGTGTTGCCTAAAAGCAATCTAAACACTCTGCCTCTCACAAAAACTTCTGGTTTTGATTTGGCTTGTTCAGTAAATTGGCCCTTGAAACTGTAATCACGTCTCTCATTTATTTTCAACAAATGTTGCTGCTCTCCTCTCTGTATTTGCTCTTCATTCTTTCTACGTCTTGCTGTCATAAAACTCGACCACTTCAGAAACTGAAAATCTAATTTAATAGAAGAAACATGTTCACAGAGGATCTTGAGTAAATTTCACCTTTGAAACGCTCCATAAAGCATTAACGCCAGAACGCATGTGTTCTGAATTTAAAATTCCAGGACAAAATTAGGTTTATGAAAACATACACTAAGCTTTTCTGATTTCAGTACATTTTGTAAAAAAAGAAAAGAAGGAGGAAATAAAAGAATGTAGTTGTATCAGAGGCACAACAAATGCTTTATATAGCTTTACTATAATTATTTATTTTCCAAACTATACATTTCTGTTGGTAAAAATCTAGCATGTTTCTATTTCCTGTCAATTATTAAATGGATGGTGACATCCCTTCCCCCAAATAAATATTGGTATGAAAAAAAATAGTATTTGTTTCTTCCCACAGTTGGGGGATGAATTCTTAACTTATTTTTACTCTAAAACTAATTATCAAATTATCTCTTCAAAACATGATAAAACACTTTTTTGTTTACAATGTGTGAGGTCAGTTACTGCTTTAAATTACTAAACCACTTCATCCAATCTATTACCTATATTCTTTAAACAGGTTTCTCATAATTCAACTTAAAAATGTCTATTATATAATGACATGGGGCACTGATTATTGGTCAAAAATACAACACTAGATAAATCAAAACATCCTTATGTTAGTTTTAAGTCAAAGAAAATATAAATAGCTCTTACATCAAAAAAGCATAATTAAAAACTTTTGGACAATTAATATCTTCAAGATTTAAAAGTGTGGCTCCAGGCAGTCTAGGTATTTCAAGTCCGTAGATTGGCATTCTAAATTATCTTTTTAGATATTTATAGAAAGATATTTGGCTGGCTTTCATTTTCCTTGGAATGAGAGCCATAAACTGGATTGGAGACGTGTTTTATAGAGCCAAGTTACATAAGCAATATTTTAAAGACTGATCTATCCTTTAAGTCATTTGGGTACATTCTCATTCTACAACCCAAAGTACAAGAGAGAGTCAGGAGATATTTTTAATTACAAATTATTGATTAAATTTTCATTTAATTTTCTTTGGCAATATAGAACTTTTGAGAAATCTAAGACTCAACAAAAAAGCATTTTTAGCATTTTTTATCTTTTACTTTTCATATATTTTGCTTTGGTAAGGTTTTTTTTAATTACTTTTTTCAAACACCTTTTTTTAATAGTTGATAAAACCAACAAATCAAGAAATAATGCTTTGGCTATCTTGTTGAACAAGGCACTAGAAATAAAACTTGGAGGTATGATAGACATTGTGAAATGAAAGGAAAATGCTCAAGGAT
>NW_004955488.1:4971816-5034840 GCF_000276665.1 Chinchilla lanigera | reverse complement strand
TCATGAGTTTAGAAGGTTCAGTCCATAGTTAGCCAGCTCCAAGGCAGGAACATCATGTGGAAAGGGTGTGGCATAGCAAAGCTGTTTAGTGCATGGTGACCGGGAAGCAGAACAGGGGACCAGTGCCAGAGAGGAAGGGGCCAGGGCCCATATATAGTTCCCAAGGCCATGCTTTGATAGCCCACCCAGACAAAGCCAAAACCATCCTTTATTAATTGCCCAACTTAATCAAATTGACAATTAAATTTAAATTATCAAACTCCCTCCATTGGCAGTTGATACCCAAATATACTTCCTTAAACTATAACCTCCACGTATATAACCTCCAAAAGCAATAAATTAATAATTCCACTTAACATGATACAAATATCTCTTGTACAACCAAAAAAAATCCCTTCCCCAATGTCTCAACAGTTCCAGAATTTTTCAGAAGTCCAAGTTCTAGTCTCTTCTGAGACTCAAGGCAAACACTTATCTGTGAGCCTCTTTAAAAATCAAAAACAAGTTACACAGTAACAATGGCATAGGATAAATATTCACATTCCAAAAGGAAAATAGAGAATAATAGGACTAAAGCAAGACCAAAACCAGCTGGGTGAACATTAAATTCTATACCTCCACGTTTGAATGTGGGGCAAACAGTGGTGAGATGTGAGTTTCAGAAGGTTTGTGCAGGCCCGTCCCTATGGCTTTGTTGCAGTCCAAATGGCCTTCCTTTTAAGCTGGATTCACTTGTTTCCAGTATGTAGCTTTTCTGGTTTCTATATTCCTGGTATCATCAACTTTCTGGGCTCTCCACAGTACCTTCAGCTTTATTCACACAGCTTCATGCACCTGCCTCTCCAGGGCACTTTGCTTGTCTTCCTAGACTTTCTTTTGAAATCTGGGTGGAAGTTTCCATGACTATATAACTCTTATAGTCTGTATGCTAGT
This sequence comes from Chinchilla lanigera, assembly GCF_000276665.1. Classification (NCBI taxonomy): domain Eukaryota; kingdom Metazoa; phylum Chordata; class Mammalia; order Rodentia; family Chinchillidae; genus Chinchilla; species Chinchilla lanigera. Next base: position 5,033,907 of record NW_004955488.1, on the reverse strand, counting down.
AAAACCAGAATCACATGAAGAGTGACAAGGTCTGTGGTCACAGAGAGCAGTAGTCAGGGCCCCTTGGATCATGGCTGCAGTGGTCTCTGAGTGCCTGGATGACTGAGAATGGTGTAATTAATCTCAGGCAACATATTTCCTATGGATACCTTATGAAGCAAGAGTCCCAGAGATTTTTCTCAAATGAGAGGATGACACCTTTGCACCCTTGAGGCTGCTGTTGGTGGAGTCTTGCTGATTTCTTCCTGATTTCTTCTTCCTTGAGGCATCTCTTTTTATCACTCTTGCCCCTTCTTTTTAATGGCACTAATCTCTTCAGAAATCATACCTCCTTTTGCTCCAGCTTTACACATAGTTCCTTTTGGATCAAAATTTAAGTTTTTCATATTTTCTGCTTTCCTTTTTGTTCCCAATTTTCATTGTCCATCTGGCTAAAAGTAACCAATGATACTCATGCCACAGTCTGAATGTTGGGCTGCCCTGAAATTTCCTCTATAAATTAGCTTACTGCCCTTAATCTCAGTCTCCTGCAAAGTCTAAGGACACAAAGAAGATGTAGACACAGTTTTTGCCAGAATGTAACATATATGGTCTTAAATCTAATTCGCAACAGAGTTCTTGTTCCCTCCTGAACATGGTCTTTATTGCATTCATAACAGCATTCTGGTCTTCTGTGCTTCTATCAGAATCACCCTTAAGCTCTGCTTGCAGCATTCTAGCCCACATCTCCAAACTGTTCCAAAATCCTTCCACTACCACTGTGAAAGGCTTTTAAACTACGTGGTCAGGTACTGGATAGTCACAGCAATGACCCCACTCCTGGATATCAATATCTATACTAGTCAGCTTGCTCATTGTTGGGACAAATTATTGATGTCCACAATTTAAATAAAGAGAGCTTTAATTTGGCTTAAAGATTTAGGGTATCCATTCCATGGTAGGCTGGTTCCAAGACAGAAACATCACGGAAGAAGGATTAACTAAGATGTTTAGTTCACAGCCACAAGAAAGCAGAGCAGGGGAACAACACCAGAGAGGAAATGGCCAGGGGCCATATGTAGTCCAGACATGGCCAGAAGTGTGCTTCACTAATCCCCTAGTTGGTTCCCAAGTCAATCAAATTGACAATTAAGCTTAACAGCAGAGTTAGGCTGGGAACACTTAGAAGGAGAGGTTTAAGGAACTAGATTCATATTTTGTTGCTAAGAGAGAGTCACCTAAAGCTTTGAGAAAAAGTGAGTAGATAGGGAATGTATCTGTGTTTCTTAGCCCTATTCCTTACATCAAAAACACCAGAAGATCAGTGTTTTTGAAGAAGAAATACTTGCTGGAAGAAAGTAAATGAATATATAAAGCAGTGATTCTGAGACATATGTTTATTATGGTGCTAAGAAGAAGGACTGGAGGTGGAAAAGGCAATGGACATGGTGATGCAAAATTCCAGGCACGAGGTTGAGAGTGGACTTCAGCAGTCATAGCCAAAAGGAAGATGAGGATGAAAATGTATTGCAATGGAAAACTAGAGACAAGAGGGTAGACAGGCCAGTGAGGAAAATGAGTGACAATCAGGTGTGATCGTAGGTTTAAAATGTCTCTAAGTGGAAAGCAATGATGCTACTAGAAAACAAAAGAGAACATAGGAGAAAGGTATAAATTCTCTTCTAGTTATAGTTAGTCCAAAGTGAGGGACATATGATCCCCAAAATTCACCTTGAACTTCTGGAATTAGAGATTTGGAAACAATGGGAAAGCACTAAAAAGGCTTCCTTACTTAGAATAAATTACTCAGCTGGTTTCATGAAGTATTGCCCTTCACTTGGATGCTATAGATTATGCAACTAAAAGATAACTGGCATAAGTTAATTTTCACATGCCAAGAAAATTAATTTACCTTAGTAGCTGATATCTCACAACATGCTTCTTGAGCTATGAAGTTTGTATCACAGTAGATTTTAAGTTGGTGAAGTTCAATCTGTTAAAAATTAGAGTAAAATACATTATTAGTTTTTGAGAATAGTATTTACACAGTAACTTAACTTAAAAAGGAAAGGTAACATCAATTAGTTCAATTTTTAAAAATAATTTATGGTTTGTTTTTATGGACCACTTGGGAAGTAAATATAGAGCCAGAGGCAGAACTATAGATAAAGGAAACCAGGTAATGAAAACACTTGCAAAATTTAACTGTTTCAAACAAGAAAAAAGAAGTATTTAATTAAAAAGAAGTGCTATGCACCACAATAAAGTATGCACACAAAACGAGGATATTTCAACATTAAAAACTGGAGAAAAAGTGAAGTCAAAGATCTGAGCATTAAAAAAAATCAGCATATGATTGAAGGACTTTATACTTTCAGACCTCTTTTTTGAGGCAATTAAACAGATTCACATTTTTTGGCATTTTAACATGAAATTAAAAGTAGTTCAAGGAAAGTGTAAACATGGTCTTAAAGAGATCAAACAACTCCCTAAGAAGAAGTCAATAATACTCTTAATAAAATAGCAAAGTGATGAATGCTTAAATAGGCTATTTGAACATCTTAGGTACTGAACTGCATTAAATAATGTTTTTTATACCTAAATACTGAGGGGAACCTTGAAATTAGATTGTGTTTGCAAATTTTTGAGTTTAATTAATTGTATGATGATTTGATGTACAACGTAATTTAGGAATCTCTCTCCCCTCCCCCTTTTTCTCTTTCTCCGTCTCTATTTACTCAGTGTAACAGAGCTACAATTACTTTGAGGTTAATCAATAAATACTTTCTATAGAAAGTCCAAATAGCTGTGAATCTCTGCACACACACACACACACACACATATGCACACACACACACTCACATACATACATACACACACACAGAGGAAGGAGAAACAGCTATAACTTTTACTCTCCACAAAAATAAACAACATTAATTTGGTTCATGGAAAGCCTTTAGGGCTCCAAATACCTTACAGGTTCATGAGCAACCTAAGATTAGCGAGGACTGTAATGAAAATCTCTGAGATTAAGTGACATTTAATGATTTTTCTTTAGTAACTTTTTTCAAAATTATTGAGGTTAATTTTTGTTTGTAAAGTTTAAATACATTGTCTAAAATATTTTAATAAATACTGACAGTAACATATAAATTATGTAGAATAAAGAACGGAGATTCCAATTAATTATTATTGTTCTTAAGTAGAATTTATCATCATCATTATTACTAAAATAGCTAAAAATATTGAAACCTTACTGTGTGCTATTCACCTACTGTGTTAGGTCCTACATGTAAATTGTTATATTTAGCTAATGACAGATTATCAGTTTTTGAAGAATTAAAATTGAGTATTCCTCCTACTGAAATTACAGTTTAGTTTACCTGTGCTTTCATTATAGATACCTTAGAATCCTTTATTGATACAGTGCACTGACTCATGTCAAACTGAAGATTTGTTTCTTTCAAAAAAATTTGTATCAGTTTTGTCACCTCTTTCTCAAAAAAGCACACAGGTAGAATATGTAATATAAAATCTAATCAGTAGAATGATTTTTTTCAATAACATGCATCTCAATAAATAAAATATTCTCACACTACAACAGGTCTGTAACTCTACAGAACATATTTGAAGATAATGAAAAACTAATAGACTTAAAGTTTTAATAGGATTAAATATATATATATAATTTAATTCAAACAGTGACTTTCTCATGACATACTTTCAATTTTATCCTCAAATGAACTAAGAATCCACAGTAAAGGACAGAATCATAAGAGTGTATATAATTTTTACACAATGCCCTTTTTATGAAGACATGCCTGATACTCTTCAGCCTGAAAGTCTGGGGCCAACTCTCATTTGTTGAAAAGCAAATGAGACACAGGACATGGTACATTAGCCCTTTAGAGGTAAAGCTCCAAGGCTGGTTCTCACTTTTAGCATAACTCATGTCTTTCTTCCTGCCACTCCTATTTCCGTGAACTTAGCTCAGTATTCCTTTGAGTTCTTCCAGGTCCTCTGAAACCAAAGAACACCTCACTTTTATTAGTCCTGTAGGAGTCCAGATTCCAACCCTGAACTCCGGTGTCCCAAACAGATGCTACCGTCACTCCCCCAAACTGTTGGGAGAAGCCCTGGAGAACTCTTGGTCCCTTCCTACTTTCCCCTACTGTTCCAGCTCACAGCTCAGAGACTACCCTGCGGGCTCCTGCTACCTCCTGAGGCATTTAGAGAGTCCTTTCTGAAAGGTCTGTGTAGTCCTGTTGTTATTATGACTACTACTATTATTATTAGCAGCTGCCATTTATGGACAGATTTTAATCCTTCCATTCGCCTTTGAGATTTTTGAGAATGGAAATAGTTTGTGTTTTTTCTTATCCCACTTTCTTATGCTAGTGTCTGGTTCTGAGTAGATAAATGAAGTACAGAGAACTGAGCGCACATTCTTTATTCACTGTGGCATAGAACTTGTATGATTGTAACTAGGAATTTGACCAATTCTATGTTAAGAGAAGATACCCAGGTGCAGATGAACGAACACCTACACAGATAAATTCACAGGTGATAACAAGTTAAGCAGCTGAGCGAGGTTTTAAGATCTCATCTGATGCCCAAGCTGGCTTGGTTACCCCATGCCAATGATGTCTCGTTCTCAGTGTGTGCTGCTTCTGCTAGGACCTATTTTGCTGGTCGCCCCTGAGGCCTGTCTATGATATTACACTGATTTTCTCATGCACTCCCTCTACAGAAAATACTTCGAAAAACAATTACTTAAAAATATGTATATATATATATATATATATATATATATATATATTTAGAGATAGTAAGTTGGCCAAATATACATCTGCACAAAGCGATATTTTTAAATTGAAAAAAATAGAAGAAAAGAATAAATTGAAATATTAGGTCATTTTTAAAAAAACAAATGTCACTTTTATTTGGCGATCTGCACTCAGAGCTTTAGGGATTTTCCTATCACTGCACTCATAAGAAAATGTGTAGCCATCAAAACTAGATATATCTCACTTACATAAGACTATAGGTCTTGTTTTCTACAGAAATCAATAATAAATCTATACCATCTTAGATTCAAATGTAATTTTTAAAGGACCTTTTCATCTGCAAGAGTTTCCTCACCAATTTTCTTCATCTAAAGAACCATTGATATATTTTAATGACTTTATTTCCTTTCTATAGAACCCCAAATACCCCAGTTAATTAAAAAAATAGTCTAAATTCAAAGCAATTGCTATTGTGAGGAAGAATAAAATAGTGTATTGTTCTTGAATGAAAACACCAGATAATCTGGAATCATTTAATTGAAAGTTCATCTTTTTCCAGTCCTTTTATTCAAAACATATGCACTTAGACCAACATATGCACTTACATTTTGCATTGTATTTTCAGTCTTTACTGAAATTTACTTCTAATAATCTTATTTTTAAAGACATGACCAAATTCTTTTCAATGTACTGACTACAGAAAATGGTGAAAATAGAGATGGTAATATATGTGAAAATATCTTTGGAAATGAACAACTATCCTTCATACATCTGAGGGCAAATTAAACAGTGACAAGAAGGGCATCGTTGGGGAAAAATTAAAATGAAGAAAGAAGTTTAGGGATGGCACAGGCTCTCTTTAAAAACTGCAGTCAAAACTTACGTCCACAGGCTTTCCATCAGAAGCTCGAGCAGTAATAACTGTCCTTCCCTGAAAATCAACATGGTCCTTCTGTTCGGTCTGCCGACTTGCAATTAAACTACAGTCCATGTAGAGTGAAATGGCCCGAGATCGTATGCCAATGCCGAGTTTATGCCACTGACGATCAAACAGAAGGCGGAGTTCTCGATTTTTAAAAATGTAGTTCAACACATCTCCCTCGGAAGCTTGGAACATAAATTCCACAACCTTCTTTGTGCCATCAACTACTATGGAAATCTGCAAAAATATAAGTTATCTTTCAATGTTTAAACTGTTTAAGAATGTATATGCAAAATTATTAAAGTCCCTAATATAAGCCTAAGATGCATGATCATACAACTGAAACATTAATACAATATTTTAGATAACACTTGTATTTGCTAACATGAAAGAATAACTAACCCCCAGCTGCATAAGGTCTTTTAGATATGGGTTTTTCTGATGAATGTAATACAATCCTACCTGAGAGAAGATCTAAGAGTATGCATGTGTATATAGACTACATTTAATTAGTTTGCATAATTTTACAATTACTCATGTAACTTGTTACATTTTTTAGATTAATAAATTATAAAAATATGATATGAATTTTATAACTTTAAGTCATACTGTGTATATTATTTTGTATACAAAATGTAAGTTTATTGATAAATTATTGTTCTGTAAGAGTAGTTCAAGTTTGCAAGGTTACAGCTGGGTGTGGTGGTGCACACCTGTAATCCCAGCACTCAGGAGGCTGAGGAGGAAGGACTTCTGTGAATTTGAGGCCACTCTGGGCCACATAAGTGAGTTCAAGACCAGCCTGAACTCATAGTGAGACTCTGTCTCAAAAAATAAATAAACAGGATAAAATAAAAGAATAATTCAAGGTTAGTAATTTAAAATAAGAAAATCTTTCTTCTTGCATGGAACTGAGATCAACTTCTTTGACCTTTGATGATTTACACACAAAGAAAATGTATTTGACATGCACTTTTAGTTCAATTCATCTTCCTGACATAAAATTGTGATTGTGTGAACAGATAAAATAATCGGCAACATTAAGAATATTTCAATGAAAAGGTATAAAAATAAAGGCAAATGCATGATGTTAATAAGTAATCTGGAGATCCTTGAGGTATCCACATGCCCTCTTTTCAATCCAAATGCCATTATCTCCCACTTCCCTGGATTCTTTCTCTCTGTCTCATAGTTTTGATGGGCTAGCCTATGTTCTTACCGTCCCCACCCAATGCCCAACTTTCCTCTACATTATGGTGTTGTTATATTGTTCTACTAAAAATGTCTTCCCTTTGCACTTTATGTTCCTTAAGAATGGTTCTATTCTATAAATCTCTTATCTTGTCTCACAGTTTTTTATTGATATAATATTTAAGTCTCACCTCTTAATTGACCAAGGGTTATCAAATGGAACAATGAACCTCTCTAAAAATAATATATAATATCAAAGTTGATAAGAGGTGAAAAATCTGCTAGTGAGGTGAAGATAGTGAATGAAATACAAGCTCTTCAGACAAAATATAAATCATGAAGTTAAGAAAAAAAAGTAAGCAGCTCATCCACCAGATTCTCACAGATCTCAGCAAGATCATCTTAATTTTAACACTTGCATTTCCCTGTTGATAATTTATCTAAAAAATAGAATATTTGGCTACTAGATCAACTCCCAAATTTGAGCACACAGTTCGTATACTCCTCTGGCCTAGTCACACGAAGGGAATGGATAAGCCCAGCTCTGGTGGTTTCTCACCTGAGGTAAATTCTGCTGGTTCAAAACCTGCCACAGAATCCACCGTTCTTTCTTGGTGTTTCTTCGTACACGAAACACGGCTGCTATGGAGAATTCCTCTGGCAGACCTTTTGGAAATACCTGACTGTGGGAATAAAGAAAAGATTATCGCTGGAACACTAAGGGTGGCAACAAAAGAGAATCTAGATCTGAAGTTCCTTGTAGCATGGTATCTCCATCATATTTATTATCATTAGCTTATAATTTATTATTCATTTTGACAGTAGTTTACCTACTGGAAATATGAAAGTATCCATGTCTGTTCTCCTTTTGTTTTGGTTTGGTTTTGGTTTTTTTTTGGTACTAGGAATCGAACTCAGGACCTTGGGCTTGCCAGGCAAGCCAAGCGCTTATGCTGTTGAACTAGATCCCTGGCCATGTCTGTTCTCATTCTCTTTCTGTTTTTAACCTTCTGATATGGTGGGCTGAAGTTTGGGGTACACAAAGACAAATAGATAGACCACAATATTCAGTTGTGATATTCTCTTATTGAAAATGTTTCAACAGTGGAAAAAGATCTTAGAATTCACCACAGTCTGACAAGCAGTAAGAATTTATCAAGGATATACATAATTCTTCATGATTTTACTGGTAGAGAGCAGTACAGGGAATTTCAAAGAACACTGATGATAAATGCATAATTTGCAAAGAAGTTTTATGATGTTAAAACTTGCAAGTAAGTTCCTAACACTGACCTGTTAGTACTGATTTAAGATGACACTAAATACAGCAAGGAGATTTATCTTTACTTTTCATTCCTACAGAAAACTTTAAGTTAGATGAGAGAATCCAAGAGCCAATAGAAATATCCTCCTACCTCAATCTTGTTGCAAAATGCCAGTCTCACCAAAAACATGGAGGAAAAAAATTCACAGTGAACAAACCTGTAATTTAACTTTCATTCATTAGAAAATGAAAAAATGTTTATTCAAACTGACTTTTAAATTTATTATAACTGAATGTAAAAACTCTGTAAAGAAGAAACTCTGCTTTTAGTAAAAAAAAACACCCATGTAAGAATCTCTTTGAGAACAAACATAGCCAGAAGCTGTTAAATATAATAAAATACCATCAATTGAGATGGTAATCATTAACTTTGAATCTGACACTCAACTCCACTGAAACTAACACACAACTATTGAAACTGACATGGAGAATGCTGAAATTTTCTTTTTATCCTTTGTGTCAAAGGCAAAGTCACATGTGATACAGAAATCAGGAAGAAATATGAAAAAATTGTACATATCTCAAGTTCTTATTTAATTACTTGCTTAAAGTGTGGCATGTATGTGTGTGAGAGACAGACAGAGAGCGAGCGAGAGAAAGAGGTGGCTTTACAGTGGCGTGAAAGTGATATGCACTCAGTAGAAACTGTACTACTCTGAATTTTGATCTTTTCTGAGCTAGAGATAGTGATAAACTCTACTCTATTGCGAGACTGGGTTGCAGGAGAAAGCCACAGCTCCCAGGCAGCTCACGATTAGGAGAGTAAACAAAGGACACTCTGCAGTTACTGAGTGGCTAAACTGATGTGTGGGGGATTACGCATATTAAATACATTTTTTGACTTGCAGTATTTTCAACTTTCTAAGGGCATATGGATGTGTATAAATATACCTAGATGCATGCTAGTTCTACCTTCTTCCTAGGGGATTTATTAAAAAGAGAAACAGCAAACTTTACTGCAACTGCATGATCACTTCTCAGGTAAACAGGTGAGCAGCAAATAACTTTTCATCAATTCCATCAAAGCGATAGTGTCAAAAATGAGATTTTTCTCTGAAATGTCAACAGTATCAAAATAAGTCATAGTAACAATTCCAACATTGATTTCAATGATATCCCTTATGCAAGCAAAATAAAATCCAGGATTTGATGCCTGGCATTTCTCTTTGGGACTAGCTATAAGCCTGAAGGGTGGGCGCACATGGGGTGAGGGATGATGCAAAACATACACTTCCAAAAGGAAATTCTGAGCGTTAGTGACAGCAAAACTATTTTCAAAGGGATTTTCAGGCCCCACAGCAGCTCCCCCACCTCATGCTGCCACCATAGCAGCAGCTGCATTTGTCTTCCAACGTCCTGCCTGTTCTTGCCATTTTGGAACTGTTAGGATCCAAATTTTATCTTATGTGTTCTGGAATTCGACAATGCTATTATGGCTGGGCATTATTCTTTCAATTACTGTTCTGCACACGTCTGTGAACATGGCATGTTCTTGCTAAACTACTTTGTTGTTTTCTCTGTGTTATTTTCTCTTATCTCTCTTTTCAGGAACTCATTTTTTAAGATAACTATTTAATTAACTACCTCGTGTTCTTGCCTTTTCTCACATATTTCTTTATAACTTTATTCTACTTTTTTGGGATAGTCCTCTGATTTTCCAATCCTTGTACTCAACATTAGTTAATTTTTGATATATGTATATATATATAATAGATAAATAATGTATCATATTATATAATACAATAATGTCTAATGTATATTCATATAGTAATGTAATATTATATAATAAAAATATAGATGTATATATGATATAGATATATAGATGTATATTTCCAAGATTATATGTATATATGATATATATATATCATGATGTGATATATGATATATTTGTATGTATGATATATAGATGTGTATCTCCAAGATTTTGTTTTGTTTATCCTAAAGTTAGCATTTTATTTGTTTGTTTGTTTGTTTGTTTTGTTTTGTTTGGTTTGGTTTTTCTCCGGTACCGGGAACCGAACTCACGACCTTGCGCTTGCCAGGCAGGCGCTTTGCCACTGAGCTAAATCCCCAGCCCCGCTAAAGTTAGAATTTTAATCAATGCCCTGAATTTAATATTTTTAATCTGCTTGACTTTACCAGTTGGTTGTGACTTTTAATGTTTTTTCTGCATCTTTGAAAATCTCTACTCCATCCAGGTTAGTTTTTCATACTGACAATTTGATTCCCTCTTCCACGACAAATGCTGTACTCTGCTCTCCAGTGACCTGTGATAGCTCATTCATATTGCAGAGGAAGGACAGAAACTATAGATGTAAACACTTTAAATGCTGGTGACTCATGTCCACAAGCAAGATTCAGTCTCTCAGTGGCATGATGGGCAGGTGCATTTCATTGTGGGGCCCTCAGATACTAAGACAGAGTGATTACTTCTCTAGAGACACATGGTTTATCCAGAGAGGAATCTATTTCCCACTTGGTAGGTAAATGGTATTCACTTAGTGAACTACATAATTTTAATTTTGACCCCTATTTTTGGTGTCACACCTCATAGCTGCCTTTGTGACTCCTCTATCTACCCTCTGTCTAGATTTTCCAGTCTAGAAATCTCTGGATAGACTTCTCTAACTAATAAGTCTCCCACCATTGGTCTAGTTGGATGATAAAGAACATAACCTGGGGCCTAGGGATCTCATGTTCACTACACACACACACACACACACACACACACACACACACACACACACCTCACCAGCTTCTACAAAGCCTGGTTCCTCCTGATTGAGTCTCTCAGAAGTCCTGTAGGGTAGACAAGGTCACCTCTCACCAACATTCTCTAACATAAAAGTTAAATTCCAGCCTTTTCCTATTTGTTAAGCCAGTTACTGGTCCTCCAACTGTTTTCTGCCTTCTAGAATGTATTATAGTCTTTCTCTGCTGCTTTAGATCCCATTCTACAGTAATTTTTGCATTTTAGAGTGTTAAACTTCCTTTTAACTCCTTAATCTGTCCCTTTCCAATGGTATCTTATCTCAGTTTACAAACATATACACACCTCCTCCTTCCCATAAATCAAATAGACAGAGCATTCTCTGACCTTGCTACCCCAGTATTATGCTTCCACCCATCTCCCACCTTTATATGCTAAAACTGAGTACCTACAATTTCACCACCTGCTTACTCCTCCCCTTCTGCTGTCTTTACTCTGACACATTTCCAGTCAGTTAATCCACTGGCCTCTTCTCAGTTTTTGTCCTTTCCACTCCTGCTTCAGGTTTTAACACTGCAGCAACTTTCTTCATTCATATAAACCAAGATTTACAACCACAGTGGCCAGAAGGGACAGGTAAGAAACCTGGACTGCAGCAGCCACTTGCGCTCCTTTGTCCAACCTACTTGCCAGCATCTACAGTAGCACCTGCACAAGGTAGGTACTCAATACACATTCAATAAATCAATAGGTGGAATGAGTCCAGCATAATTTTTTGATTCAAAACAGATGGCTCTCTTAGCTTTGGTTTTTCCATCTTGGATAGAAATATGCATGCAAGAAATTTTCACTTCCCTCTTAGCACTTTGGTAGGAAACATAAATAAGCAAGTGAGATAATATTAGCAACTGACACTGTCTCACACAGAGGACACATGTGTGTACTGTGGGAAACCGAGAGCCCAGCCCATCTATGGGGGCAGCTGCTCTGTGGAACCAGCCAACTGTTACCATATGGGAATGTACATCCAGTGTTGCCAGATAGTTCTGTTTTGCAGAAGAAGCCAGAAATGTAGGTATTAGTCATCTTAAAAGTTTAGCCTTAAATTTTGGGTTTTAATTCAAATTTCTCATAAGCACTGTCCAGATCAACACTGTACCAGCGAAAGAAAACCAATGACTGCTGGTTGGCAACTCAAATATTTGCTGGATACCCAGTGTGTATGGAGCACCGTGGGGTTTACAGAGGTAGGGAAAGGTGGTCTCTGCCCTGCCCTACTTGCTTCATAATATTGATTGAAGAATTGTCTACAGGAAATATAAAAAAATGATACGAAGTTGAAAAAGATAGGGAAATATCGAGCATGGTTGAAAATAGTATTCCAAGTTATGAATGGAAAATCTCATGTTACGAATGAGATGGTTCTCAAAGTGTTATTCACAGCAGAGCAGGATGGTGCAAATAGAATGGTAGGTGTTAGACAATCCTGCATAGATCTGAGGAAAGGACAGAGGATACTTAAAGAAGTGATGAGCGCGGATGTTCAAAAAAATCTGACCTCAAAGTTATGGGTCCAAATGAATGCGTGCTATAACTGTCTGTAGGTTTCCATGACAACTCATTCCCCGGGTCTCCTAATACCACTGTTACCATTTTAACCAATCTACAAGTGCTGACAAAGATTATTTTTTGAACCCACTTCTCTACACAATTCATCCTCACCTCAATGTTGTCCCCTCTTTGTGGGTAATACCTGGGTCTTTATTTCCATTCCTAACATGTGCACCAAGCCCACAGTTCCATGTGCTAGTCTCTGTGGGCTGAATGTGGACTCTCCCCTGTGAGCACATGGTCAAGTAGAAGAGTCCTAAAGAGTAGCACATCTCACTTAGGAAGCCCTACGAGCACTTCTAATGCATATGATCAAAGAGGACCCTCACTTTTTTCCCTTCTAAGTTTGTTCCTTTCCCATCCATATTCCTAATATCTATTAGCAGCATCATTTTTTCACTCAGACTGGAAGCTTTGGAATAATTATTGACTGCTCCTTTAACTCTAAGTACCTCATTTAATCAAGTATCAAGTTCTATACATTTTATTTTTGTTTCTCACTCCATATAATGTGCTTCCTTTGTCCTCCCATGACTAACATGTCAGTTCTGGTTGTCTGTGTGTAACTCACCTCACCACGCATTCACATTTTGTCCAACTCCCTCACCTCTACCCTCTTTCCCTGAAATCCTTCCTACACTACTGCCAGAGGAATTTTTCATCTGCAGAATTCTAATGACGCCTCTGCTTTGTTCCACAGTCTTCCTACTGCCCAAGCCTTATATTTATAGTTCAAACCTCAGACACATAAACCAGTTTATTTCCATCTCTTCCCCAGCAAGTATTGGGTAGGGTGAAAGCAAACACCTGTTTTTATTCCCTCCCATGCTCTGTACACCTTTTATATTTCTCCACTTTTCCTTTTAAGATTGGTTAAAAAGAAACACAGTATCACCCATGCCATAAGAATTTTGCAAGGAAATTTTGCCACTTCTTCCATCAAAAGATGGAGCCTATCCCTTCCTCCTACCTTGGATCTATGATGACTGACACTTGCTTTGACCAACACAGTGTATCAAATATAGTGGTCTAGAGTTTCTTAGATGAGCACTTAATAAGTGCAGTGGCTTTTGTGTTCTGCCACTAAGAAGCATCTACCATATAAGAAATATGACTACTCTGAGATACTCAAGCTATGGGGGAAGTGCAAGTCAGCCACCTGGAGAAAGTGCTAACATGCCAAACATGGAACTTATGCCTGCTTTTAAAACCTACTAGATAAAGTTAGGTGTGGTGTTTCACAGCTGTTAACCCAGTACTCTTGGAATCTGAGACATGAAGATTATAAGTTCAAATCTAATAGAGAGGACCAGGGATTTAGCTGTACAAAGTCCCTGGGTTCAGGCCACAGTGTCAGAAAAACAAGTGAGAGACAGGGAACTGTCATATCATAAAATTGTGCGATAGAAATATCTATTCCTTTTTTTTTTTTTTTTTTTTTTTTTTCTCTGGTACCGGGAACCGAACTCACAACCTTGCGCTTGCCAGGCAGGCACTTTGCCACTGAGCTAAATCCCCAGCCCCAGAAATATCTATTCTGTGTATGTCAAGTGAATGGATTCACAAGCTATGTGACTTTTTGTGGTGGTTGAAAACACTGTGGATGTACCAAATTCTGACGATGTTAAGTCTACTTTCAAGTCATCATCTTTTTATTGTTAAATTGTAGAAGATTTTTGTAAAATATGTATACTATGGTTACTAGACCCTTGTCAAATACATGATTTACAAATATTTTCTTCCCTTCTCCAGGTTGACTCTCAACATTCTTGCTAATGTTTCTCGATGCACTAAAGTTCTTAATTTTGGTAAAGTCTAATGTTTTAGACTATGTTTTTGGTCTCATCTGACCAAATCCAGGCCAAATAGTTACTCCTATATTTTTTCTAAGAGTTTATGGTTTTAGCTCTTATAGTCATGTCTTCATCTGATTTTGAGTTGGTATTACATATAGCATTAAGTCTGGATCTAAACTATTTCTTTTATATATGGATATCTCACATCACTTACTGAAGAGATCCTAATATGGTTTTGGCACCCTGTAAAAACTTTAGGTATAGGATTATATTTTTGGACTTTCAGTCTTATTTCATTGGTCTACATGCCTACCATGCCAGTACCTACTGTTTTGATCACTTTATGAATTAAAATATAAATTTCTTTCTAAATTTCTTCTAAGTCTTCATTATGCTGTCTCCTATAGGTCTTGGTATATTGTACTTTCATTTTCATGCATACTAAAATACTGCATGATGCACTGGTTATTTAACTTCCACATATTTGTATATTTCCAAATGTTCTTTAATGATTTATAAATTCATTCCATTGAGGAACATACTGTCTTAGTTACTTTTCTCTCATTGCTGGGACAAAATACCTGACTCCCAAAGTTAAAAGAGGGAAGGTTTATTTAGCTCACAGTTTGTGGAGCTTTCAGTTCATATTCAGCTGGCTCTAAGGCAGGGTGGCATGGCACAGGGGAAACAGTTCATGGCAACAGAAGATACCAAAAGGAGTAAGATCAGCAAGGTGAGGAGCAAGCCTCTTTTCCTCCCTTATGTTGTGTGCAGGCTACCCGCCCTAGAGCAAGTATAGCACTTATACCCCGCAATCTCAGTACTGGACAATGAACCAACCACAAGCTCTAGATTCAGCTGCCTCCTAAAAGCCTGCCCCCCATGACTGCATGAAGCTTTGGGGGAACATCCAAGCACAAACAATAACACATATTTAATATGATTTCAACACTTTTAAATTTCCTGAGGCTTCTTTGATGACCTATCCTGGACTAGGTTCCCCATGCACTTGAGGAGAATAGGTATTCTGCTGTTGTGTAGAATGTTCGGTAGATGTATGTTAGATCTAATGATCATATAAGTTTTTGAAGTCTTTTATTTCCTTGATCTCTATATGAAGTTTTATTAATTTTGATATTGGATAATCTTTCAGTATCAATATCAATATTTGAGGGTAGAAATCACTAACTATTGCTGTCATATTATCTACTTTTGTCACATACAGTTTTTATTGTTTTGTGAAAATATTTTTCTATTTTATGAAAAAATAAACTTTCATATCAAAATAAGAGAATACCATAGTTAGTACACTTTGAATTGTACTTCTTCAATTCAGTAGTTACTCAGTATAAAACATAGACAAAAAGATGCTCTGACAAAGAAGAAAAGATATTAGCACTAAACTTTCTTTTCAAGGAACTAAGAGAAACTAGTAGTGTAAATGAAATAAATTAGCAAAAATAATAAAATATTTTCAAACAGCTGAACATGTAATTTGCGGAGCCATCTGAATCTCCCTCCTACTTTCTATTTATTTAGTTTTCATTTTGCTCCTTATTTGGATATATATATATATATATATATATATATATATATATATATATATATACACTTCTGAGTTTTTCATGGAAGAGAAACCATGCAATATGTAAGCTTCTATCTTCTTTTTCACTGTTATCTATTTTCATCATCAATTCTGTCAGTTTTTTGTTTCCTATATCTTAGAGTCTTATTGTTGGGTGCATTTATACTTAACTACTATTATCTCTTCTTGATGGATGTATATTTTTTCATTATAAAACTGCTTTTTCTTTAGTCCTCAGCCTTGTCTTAAAGTTATTTTGTCTGGTGTTTAATGTTCCTACTTTGGCTATATTTTTATTTCAGTTTTCATGACATATCTTTTTTTTTTTTTGCTTTTATTTTTTTTTCGAAGTCTTATTTTATTTCACCAAAAGTCACAGGGAAGTAAGCACTATAACTGTATACAAAAATGGAAAACAACAATTGTACAGATAAAAAAACACTGAAATTCTAGAGGTAGTCAGAAGTAACTTTGATGAACAAAACACGCTGGCAGATGCTCTTTAATCTGAGACCCAGATGCAGTATGAAATTCTTGTATTTTTAGTGATTAAAATAATTACTGAGCAAGAAGTTTAAAAGTAGATGTCTAAATGAATACTGCAGATGGAACAGTACTCTTATTTGGAAAGAATGACCAAAAATAAAAACTGGACCACTAGCCAAATCCACCTTACCTATTGCTATAAGTAAAGTTTTATTGAGATACAGCCACATCTAGTTTGTTCACACATTATGTATGACTTTTTTCACATCCTAAAGGCAGAATTGAGCACTTGGGCAGAGATCACATAGCTCACAAAGCCTAAAATATTCACTGTCTGTGCCTTCACAGAAAGCTTGCTGATCTCTGATCCAGACATACTGCTGATAAGGATTGGAAAAATTGTAGTTATCACTATAACAATATCCAACTATGCAGAATGTAAGATGCTAGTTATGTAAGAATTCAATTTCTCTTAATCTCTGAAATACTCCTAATGATTTTTTATTTTTGTGCTTTAAAAATAAAAATGTATTTCCAATTTTACTATTAAAAAGAGATTAAAGACAGCATTGTCCAACAGAATTCTGCAATGATGGAAATAGTCTAGATTTGGACTTCCTGGTAAAGTAGCCACTAGCCATACACGGCTACTGAGTATTGGAAATGTGGCTGGTGTAACCCAAAAACCTAATTTTTCATTTTAATTAAATTAAACTGCCATATGCGGCTTGTGGTAACAATACTAAACAACACAGACATAACACAATTTAACGATATTCCAAATTGAGATTTTTTTAAATGATGCCCAAAGATAGAAATATCTTTGATTTTTGTTTTCTGGTACTGGGAATCGAACTCAGGACCTTATGCTTGCCAGGCAGGTGCTTATGTTGCTGAGCTATATGCCCAGACCTGAAACATCTTTGAAAATAAGAGCTTTCAGCAGCAATAAACTGAGGTGACAGATTTTTTCCCATGAAAAATTCCTTAATAAGTAAACAAAAATCCAACTGAAGCTGTTTTATTACTGCAGTATGCCTTTTCAATAAAGAGGCAAAATTAATATAATGTGGTACATCATTTTTAAGCAGATAATTTTAAGCTGAAAAGCAGTAAATGATTACATTTAAAAGGAGGCAGACAGTTCACACCAGATATTATTATTATTATCTTTCAACTCGCTTTCCATCAGTCATCTCCTGAAAGTGTGAGTTTATTTTCCACCTTGTAACACTTCAACCAAGCTCCCCAGGAACTCCTCGATTTTAGCAGACACCTATGAAAACTGTGGCATTTTCAGAATGTGCAGTATTTCCACAAAGTCATTGACATGGATAAATCTTCCAGATAGTTCACCTGACATTGCACACCAGAGTATGTCCATTCAAAATAATTTGTGGATAGAAGTAAAATCTCATGTATATCAAATTAGAGAAATCACCCTGTATAGTTCTCTATGTGCCTACATCCAGGCTAGTTTTATATGGACCAATAACATAAATCTAGTTACACTGTAAAATTGTAATTACTGATGATATGTTGCAAATTAATCAAGTTACTGGTAGTTTTTTGCTTTTGGCTAATTCTTTTTAATCTTCCTTTTGAATCTGAAATGTGTCTGTCTTAGGTAGTATATAGTTGCATCATGTTTTCTTTTCTTATCTAGTCTACAAATATTTGTCTTTTTAAAATGTTTAATCTTTACACATAATTATTACTAAGACAAGATTTATGTTTGTCATATTGTTATTGTGCTTTTGTTTTTCTGTTTTTTTATTACTGCCTTTTTGTGTTAGATATGCATTTTCTAGAACATTTTAATTCCTTTATTAAAAGTGTACTCTTTAGATTTTTTTAGTAGTTGCCATGAGGATCCATACCAACACCTTAAATGTACAACAGTGTAGTCCAGATTAATATTAATTGTCATATGCAATACCTCTCCTTTTATGCCTATCAACTGAGGTTTATAATTATTAATGTATGTACTATGTATGTATTTACACAACGCATTTCAAATCTAATAAGATAATAAAAGAGTTACAAAAAATACATTTACTCTCCTCATTTTTATCTATGAAGTTAATTTTACTGGTTCTCTTTGTGTGTGTGTGTTACTCTCTAGTTTTTTTCATTTAGCTTGGAGGAATTCCTTTAGTATTTCTTATAGCGTAGGTGCGCTGGTAGTGAGTTCTCTGTTTTTGCTTATCCTTAAGCCTGCCTTCACATTTAAGAGATGGTTTTGCTGGACACAGGGTTTTCCCTTTCAGACCTTTTCTTTCAGACCACTGTTCTCTCCCTGCACTCTGATCTCCCAGTTTCAGATGAAAAATCAGCTTCATCACGCTGAGAACTCCTTGTACACAATGAGCCATTTCTCCCTTGCTGCTGGCAAGATTTTTTCCATCTTTGATTTTGGAAGTTTGTTTATTATGTGAAGAATACTCTTCTTCAGATATGGTTGAAATTCTTGAATGAAGTATAGGCTAATGGTTATCATCAAAATTAAAGAAACTGCAATGATTATTCCTTCAAATATTATTTTGCCCTTATTTCTCTCTCCTCTTCTGCAATTTTTATTATGGATATCCTGGTTTGCCTGGGGTCCTACAGGTTTTGAGAGTTCATTTTATTGCATTTTTTTTTTCTGTTCTCCAGACAGAGTCATCTCTACTGAGCTAGCTTCAAATTCTCTGATTCTATCTTCTCTCTCTCCAATTTATTCTTGAGCACTTCCTAAATTTTTCCTTTTCATTTTGTACTTTTTGTGTTTTGATTTGGTTTTTATAATACCTTCTATCTCTTTATTGGTGTTCTCCATTTGATAAGACATTCTTATACTTTCTTTTGGTGCATTAACATTTCCTTCAGTTATTTGAATATCTTTGAAACAGCTGACTTAAGTTTTTGTCAAGACAGTGCTATGTTTAGGTACCTTCAAGAGCAGTTTCTAGTGATGACATTTTTCTCTGTGTGTGGCTTTAAATATCTTGTTATTTTGCATATTTTAAACTTTTTTTCTTGGCCTATTTGTAATGTTTAAGTGAGAAGAAGATACTTTCAATACCATATAAAAACTCTGAAAGTCAGTCTTCCCACCGCCAATGATTTATGTTGGTGTAGTTTATTGCTTTTATTGTCATTGTTGCTGTTTGCTCAGTCAGTTTCTGAAATAATTCCATGAAGTGTAGTCTTTATCATGCATGGCTGCAGAGGTCTCTGGTCGGTGGATTTAGTAGTCAACTAATGGTTACACAGTTAAATACCCTAAACCCTTATTCATTCCTGCCTCTGTGTACCTGCTGGAAAATACCATGAAAGCTCAGGCAGACAAGGTACAACAATGTTTAGCCTTCATATTCTGCATTTTCAGGATCTGAAGGTTGGCTAGGGATAAGAGCTTTATTTAAATCTTTACCGACTTTCCAAACAGTCCTGTGCATACAGTTGTCTGGATTTTTCTCAAATATATTAAGGAGCACCTCTAATGCTCCTATGGACGTTTTCCTTTTAAGATTTTTGGGTTCACTTTCTGGTTGCCCCATTGTCATTGCTGTCACAGGCAGCTGCAATGCTGATGACTCAGGTAACAGGCTCTGATCAGGTAATACAAAGGCATTTCAGCGGAAGACCAGTTTGGTAAAATAATGGTGGTCCTCTGGGAATGGGGCTTTGTTGGAACTCCAAGCCTTCATTCCCCCCTCCATTGGTTGCTAGGCTGCCAGTTTTCAGTTTTGAATCTAGGCTTGCTAGTTTTCAAGCTACTACAGTGTGGGGAAGTGAGGTGTGAAAAGGTCAAGGTGAAGGTGCCTCAGTGCATTTTGGAAATACTGACAATTTTTGTGTTCTCATTGCTTTTATGGAACAGTAGATTTCTGATATCATTCGAGGAAAAATGTCATTTTACACCACTAAGTTTTGTCGTGGCTTGAACAAAGCCAAAAATGGTGAAAACAGCTTTTTCTTCATTTTCTACTTCTGGAATTTTTATTATGGACATCCTGGTTTGCCTTCATTTTCTACCTAGAATTCTGTCCATGCAATCACTTGCCCCATCTCTTGTGGAGACTGCAAGCTCTGAGAAGACCAAAGAGGTATTTACTGCATCTGTGCTCACCCACCATACCTAAATTCAGTGCTAACAGGGCATTCTATAACTACTTATTGAATGACTGAGTGATCCAGTAAATAAAACAGAGAAACACATACATAATTTTTAAAGGATACATTACTACTTCATAAATAAAACCTAAATATAATTCCTTCTCAATAATTCATAACCTAACAAAATTTTGAAATAGTTTACATGCCAGTTTCTCCTTTGACAAAAGTAGAAAAGAATATAATGAATATTAATATTTAATAATTATACATTTAAATGTATATTAAAGTTATTAAATTTAGTTATTAGTAAGTTTAGTTACTGTTAAAGAAAAATTATTTTTTCTTGGTCTAAGTTCTTAATGGATGAAGGTTCTTATAGTGACTATGTTTCCCTTCCAGAAATCTATATTCAGCTTCCAAAATCAAAATGATTTTGCTTGCCAAGACTAATTTTTGAAGAAAATGTTCTGTGTCTTAAAAAGAAAAATATATCTTAAAAATATGTCTTAAAATATATCTTAAAAATATGTATGTTAAAAATATATCCACTCTTCCCAGCTAGGTTTCTGTTTATACCATACAGGCCCCAACACTTACTGTGAGAGATAATCATTTGTCTGAGTTGTGCCAAAGTTTCCATTATAAAAGAGACCATATTGGATTACTGGTTTGTTACCAGAGAGATATAATGACAGCTTGCTATGTCCAAGATACCTATGCTTGAATGTTTTTGAATGGAGTGTAATTTCCTACGAGAAACCTTATCCACTGCTTATTCAGTTATATTCCCATTAAGAAAAATACAGTTGCTCTTTACTGAATTCATGCATGTGAATATCAGGCTAGAAATTCTCAACTGAACATTTACTGCCTTGTCTACTTTCCATACACACTGCATAGAGTTCAATATCATAAGTGGAAAATTCAGCCATAGATATTAATATTAACCTACATTTGAAGAGTCAGGGCAGGCTCAGTGAAGTTTGAAATAATTAACCATTGACTCTCCATTGTCTATTTGCTACACATTAATGAAAGTCAGTAATTAGTCATGGAGAGGTAAAAGCAAAAGTATACCAGATTGACAAGGTTCAACAGGAAATTAATGTTTTTAAAATATGACTAAGTAACAGCCAGGAAGTACTGAACCAATGTTGGTCCAAATTATCCAAAAGTGCCAAGGGAATCTCATCAGCAGCGCCATCTACTTTACCCTGGCCGCTGACACCAGCGACTCGAGCTAGACAGAAGCTGGAGCATCTCTGAAGACTGGTAATTCACATGTCTTAGATGCCTTTGAACTTGTCATTTACTTGAGTGCTGCAAAAATCTAAAATGTAGTTTGTATCTGCTCTCTGATGTTCTCTGTGTACAGGTGTCCTCTATTCAATCATAAAGTAAAAAGGCATGGTTTCAAATTGTAGGGACAGGGCAGGGGACTCTTGAAATAAGCAGTTATGGAAGAAAGTGATGTCCAGATCTGACAGCCAGAACAGGGAGGCTTAGACCCCAACAACCAAAAAAAAAAAAAATTCATAAAAATCTTAAGATTGCATGCTCCCCTTTGGTGTTAGAACTAAGAGAGATATTAATTTTCATTATTGTGTTTCCTATACTTTCTCTATTTTTGCAAGGTCTGTGAACTTACATTTAGTGATCAGTTTTTAAGATGCACAGTCATTTCCATTTTGGGGAAAACAAACATTCTCATCTCTGATATGACCTTTGAGTTAACCCTATCTCCTTCAAGAAGGGAGACAAGGGAGAATTAACACAGACCTCTGCCCTACTACCTTTCCTTTGCCCATCCCCCTAAAATGGCCATGTGCCTCCATATGGTGTGATGAGCCAAACTGTTTTAAAATTGATAAGGAGACTAACAAACACTAATTTTTTTCTATTGTGGAAGGTAGAACATAAGTCACAGACGCGTATAATTCCTACTTTACATTGAGTAAACACTGAAGCATCAAAAGATAAAAAATCTTGAAATGGAAATGTATCTGTGCTAATATTTTCTTCATATTTTTAAAATGCAAAAGGCTAACTACCAAAGGCTAGTACATATATATGTAGGATAGTGGGGTGGGGGATTTAGTTCAGTGGTAGAATGCCTGTTTAGCAAGTGGGAGGCGCTGGATTTTGTCCCCAGCACCAAAAAACAAAAAACAAACAAATAAAAAAGAGGCAACTGGCATGCATATATGTGGAATTGTATAAAAACTAACATTTCATTAATGATTAATGAATTCACTATAAAGGACTTTCAGAATGGAACATGGGATTTGTATATATCTCAGTAGCTACATTTTCAGGGTTCCTTTCTGACCTGATTATTAAAGTATCTTCTCTCAGTCAGAATTTATTTAAACCTATTAGGAAATTCAAATTAAATGACAAAGTCAGAAAGGTTTCTGTATTACATGAAGGATTCTGGCCTGAGATGGAGGAGGTATTTAATAATTCCACATATGTATAGTTGTTATTAAATAGGACTACACAGCTGCCATCTTTGGATGTAGAGTAGGAACTCCAAAAGTGCTGGGAGATGCCAACATTCTCCTAATTATGAAGTACTTTCAGTAAAAGCCACAACACCTACTAATCTTCTGTTAACACTTCCTTCCTCCCTGGAAAATGCTTGTGTTTATAAAACACAGGCTCTGTTAAGATTAAAATAGTCCCCTCACCCCAGACACATGTTACTAATAAATTGTCTAATAATTAGTTCTCACCTTGGAGAGCGTGCAGTAGAGATCTCCATGGATGATTATAAAGGGAAACATTTTTATTGAGGAAGCAAGAAGGAGGGAAGAGTAAATCCAGAGCAAGAAAATCCCATGTGAGTCAACCCAAGGGGAGATGCCACTGATGCGAGACCCGGATGGTAGCAGCAGTATTCAGAGTCAGTGGGAGAATTCCAAAAAGGAGTAAAGCTCAGAGGGCTGATGCAGCCAGGACACCCTTGTCTAGTTCCTCTCCTGGGCTCTATCCTCACAAACCTACGTGTGTATAGTCACTGATAAGTCACAAGGCAGTTCACCCTGCCACACGGGGGATTTAAGCTCTTTTATTAAGGAGTTAATAAAAACTCCTTCCTGTTCATCTGTTCCCCTCCGGTTCCCCTCGACAAAATCCAACCTTGCCCTTATCGGCCTTGGCAGAACCAGACGTTCAACTCTGGTGAACAACACCCCCCCGCTCGGGCTGTTCTGACCCATGGACACCCTCCACCCAGAAAATGTTCTGGCCCGCGAATACTCTTCCCAGAAAAATAGCTTAAAAACCCCACACTTTGCTCAGCTCAGGGCTGTCCTAGTCCGCTGGGCAGCCCACCGTGTCACTTTCCCACCCAATAAAGATTCCTCTGGTGTCAGAAGGTCTGGTCTGGTTCTGTGTGGGTCTCTGCCCGATCATATCAGTCATCTGACGTGGAGGTTAAAGGCACCTCTCCTTAAGTCACTGACGTTGGACTTTTTTGTTTTCCTGCCCCAAAACATCACCTCTACAAGGATGCCAACTCTCGACAGACAGCCATTCCCACAAGTGCTCCAGCCAGATCCCCATACATCATTTTTGATTCTTGACTTCCCTTTCCACCTCCACCCAGTGGCCAGTTTTATTCTTTTTATCGCCAAAATACATCCTGATTCTCTCTTTTTCTCTCCCTCTCCATTATCACCACCCTAGTCCAAGCTGCCTTCCTCTCTCCCTAGGACTCCTGTTACAATGGCTTGATCACTCTCCTTCTTATCCCTTACAGTCCAGCCTGCACAGACAGGCAGAACAGGCTTTTAAGAGCAGACCTGCTTCCTCTACTACTTACAGCCTTTTAACTGTGTTCCAGGTTTCGTAGAATAAAATGTTCATTCCTGATCATGTCTCAGGTCTGATGTGATCCTGCTTCTAGCCAGTCATCTCTTATTCAACTCTCTGCACAGTAAATAGACTCTACTCACAGTGACCTGGATTTTGTTTCTTGAACCTGCCAGTCTCCTCGAGAGCTTTAGCCTTTGTACTTCCTGTTCCCTCTCCTTGAATGGTTTTTCTCCACTTCGATGGATTCTTCCTACCATTTGGGTCTTAACTCAAATGCCATTTCCTTTGAAATCACTGACCTCAGTCAATATCCAACACATCACCTTGTTCTATTTTCCTTAAAGGCTTGTAACTATCTTGAGTTTCAGAGAATTTATTGGTTTATACATTTATTGCCTGTTTCCAACTACTAGAAAATGATTTCCATGAAAACAGGGCCTTGCCAGACTTGTTGTTATAAATCAGGCATTACAACCTGACATCTAGGAAGCATTTATAAAAATTTGTTCCGCTCACAGAAAGCTTATGACCAGTCCCAGCAGGTGTTAAACATTTGTATGCAGCATAAAATCTGTGTTAGCTTGCTTAATGCCTTAAAGTTAAGGACTTATGAGACTGCTAGATCCCACTCAACAGGAAAAGAGAAGAAGGAAAAACCAAGTCCTATGTCATTCTAAAACACGGTAGTTGAAAACTCTGAAACAAAGTCCAAAAACAAACACATCAGTTTCTTACTTTCAAAATAAAGCTTAAAATCGCTATAGGCTGTAGTCCAAATGTAACAGTTGCTCCAAGATGATTTCGCTAAGTCTCCTTCAGCAAAAAATCATCCAGTCCTTGCAAAAGTTTCAGTCTTAAGAAACTGCACCTAGTAGTTTCCTGTAGTTCTATACTTCTAAAGCTGAAAGGAACCTCGATAGTCATGTAGATCAGCCATCTCAGTTCATAAATGAGAAATTTAAATACCACCTAATCACACTGCCAGACAGAGGTCAGGATGGGTCTTGAACTCATGACTCCTAATTCCAAGGTCAACTTTTTCCAGTATATCAAGTTGCTTGCATCCTCTTGGTCAAGAATAAAATTTCCTTCATCATCACTGACCTGACTTGAAAGTAATCATTGGAGATCTTAAAGGAGAAAAGAGTCTTTATTTTTTTTAGCATAGACAGGATGTAAATAAATATGAAATGTGAACTTTAAGAAACAAATGAATAAAATATTTAGTATCACATTATAATATCAACAACAACAGCAACAATAAATCATATTTTGGGCTCCAAGGAAAGTATTCATTATGACATTTGCACATCTTAGGTGGCCAGTCTCACTCTGAAGTAGGTTATTACAGTTCCTTCCTCTAATGATATTTTGAGCACAGATCAGGAAGTATCGAGAAGCACAGAGTAATATCTTTAAAATAGGGATTACTATTTGTTGGGTTTTAGAAAAGATATAGATACTAGAGAAGGTGAAAACCAGTCTGAAATATTTTCCATTCCTTAGAGATGATTTCTTTAAATAATTCAGAGTTTTTGCCAAGCATTTCTGTTAAAATGAGTGCAATTTTCAGGAAGTAGTGAAACTTACAATAAGTATTTAATGGGAAGAAAAGTATGAAATATCCTGATGAGAAGCGATATATTTCCTACAGAAGACAATAATATATTGGGATTTCAATACCTTGGGAAGAAAGCCAATTGAACGTAATTTAACTAAAAAGATGAGCAGTTCTTTAAAATGTGAAAATAATAATGATAAAAGGCCTGACTATTTCAAACGATTATGGAAAAAGCCCTTTGCATAGGTCCTAACTGCCTTCCTGGCATGCATATCATATCACCTCCACTCCATCCATCCTCAGAGTTGTAAAATCAGTGCCTGACATTGTATCACACAAAGTTAACCTAATGAAGGTAAAGTGTCTGGTCTCCCAGGGACAGAGGGTATCAGCTGAACAACTGAAGGCCACTTCTGGCTGTACAATTAATGAGAAACCAACAGGAAATGTGTTAAGAGGATAAACTTTGCTTTTCACCTCTTTTCCACATGGTGGGCATTGTAAACAGGGAACATGCAGGAAAAAAATCAGAAAAATTTTTTTAGAAAGCATTCGTTTTTAAAAGTATATGCAAATATTTATTCACATAGTCCTTTTACAGAAAGGTGGAAGTAAGAAGTAGGTTGAATTTATTTCCCATGACTAGGTTCGGGTAGTTTGTTGTCAAGAAAAATAAAGATCATATTGAAGCTGATAAATCTCTTTGCTTCCCACTTTATTAAGAAATTAATAATTTCACTGTACACCAAGTTCAACATGCTATTTGTTCAGTACTCCTAAAAGACTTATAATTTTAATGTGCCAAGTAATGTATCTACCTCACATTTGGAAAAGGATAAAATCAAACTACAGAATAAGAGAGGATTAGGAATTAATATGCATGATAATTGGTTTTTTAAAATTGTTCTTTTACATAAATACATAACAATGAATGTGAGGCAAGAAGTAAAATTTTAAAAGAGAACAAAGATGAACAAACTTCCACCATTTCCACGCTAATAAACCAAAAAGTAAAAGGACATAATTATTCTAGACAAATTTCATTTTATCAGTGATGCTCCCAAATCTAAGTGCAATATATATTGGGATTGCAAAACATTCCAAAAGTGTGATTATGGATTACAATAGCCCCAGAAATAATTCTTCAACCAATTCCTAGCACAAGCCTTAAAACTAAGCCTTTTTTGGTAGAGCTAAAATAAGTTTTCCAGATGATATTTAACAAGACTGACTTTTCCTTATTTATTTATTTTTGCTTTTAAAATGAAACGGATAAGTGGAAAAAAATCTATTTTTAAGTATCAAGAACTGGCTTCCAAATTAATTCTTCCATTCTGAATAAGTGCGAGGCAGGGTTGATGCAGAACTTCCGTATTTACAAGTATCAATGGGGCCTCTGACTTGCTGAATATCTTCCAGGAAGAGAAATACGATCCAGGTTACATTTCCTGAGAGTCAAGTGAGAGAAGCTTGGAGTTTATAGCCAGTCACTTCTTTCCCAGCTGACATCTACCATCAGCTGTCACAGTACGAGCAATTTGGCTCTTGGGGCTGGACGGCTGGTCTGAAATGCCTTCCTCTGGGCTGGGTGACTGAGTTCCACACCACAGACAATGAAATGTAGCTTTTCTGTGTCCGTGGAGGTGTGGAGGGGACTCAGGTAGATAGTCTGTTAACAGGAAGACAAGATTTGGCTGGCAATCTAATTATCTTTCACCTATTTTCATCAGCACTTGTTCACTGTGGAAGTATAACATGACTTTAGTGGGAGGAAGCCCTCCTACTTGATGCCATTCAAGCACAGAAAAAAAAAAAAAAAATGACGGTGAGTTACAAAGCTACTCTTTAAAAATAGGGATGCTCTGAAAGTTTATTTTTCTCAGGTCTCCCCTGTCTAAAGAGGATCAAAATAACCTGCGACAAACCCAACCTGCCCCTCAGGAGCTCCTTCAATCCTACTGTGTCCTTCTAGGCCCTGGGAACTCAGCCCCTCTCAGCAGCAGTTGCGAGGCTGTGGACTGAACTGAAAGCTATAGGTTTCCTCAGGGAAACACATTCAGCAGTTTCTTCTAGAATATTTGCTACTGCTCTCACACTTTCCTCCTTTTATGTGAATAAAGTCCAAAGTCCTCAGACCAACAAGACAGCCCACATTTTCAGACTTCTCTACATCTACTCACCCTGACACTTGTGTTCACTGACCATGCAGGATCTCCAAGGATCCCTTGGAAGGCCTCGGCCTTTACAACTGTCACTTCACTCCTTCATATAACCATCATATGCTGGCCCCTGGCTTTACTATCTACCCATTCTCCAAGCTTCAACTTTCCATTTCCTCTCTGAAGCTTTTCCCGGCTCCATCTGTTCTCCCAGAGTTGAGCATCCATATATCTGAAAACTGTGACTGCATTCCACAATAGCTAATTGTTGGTCTATGTCTTCCCCAACCAAAACAAAAGCTCCATGGCAATGACTATGTTTTTATTCATTCTTAAGTTCTCAGTGAGTGTTCATTGTTATTTGTGGACTGAAGGAAATGCTTTGTTAGTACATGTACTACTTTTTTCTCCACAGGCATCAGAGCTGAACCTAAAAACATAGTGACACTATTTTGTAAAATATTTTTGCTATGTAGCCCTCTTAAGCAAAGATAATTTTATATTCTTAACATGAGTAGATCAAGAGAAGTAGGCAACATGTGACTAATAGAGAGGCTTGCCTGGTATCCACATAGACTAACATTTGAACCCTACAGAAAGACAGCCATGATGCTATTGACGATAGATGATAGAACTATATGCTGCAGATAGAACTCAGGCTGCAGATGATAGAACTATACTTAAAATGAAACACCTCAGGAGGCTCTGGGTCCAAGCCATGCTGCCTCAGGGCCCAGGAGAGTTAGAAAGATGGTCAGTGAACCCCTGCAACTACCTTCCAGAGAGCACCTGCACACAAACATGTGCAAACAAACACACATGTGCACACACACGCACACACACGCACACACACACACACACCATCTAGTCATAAGTCATAGGACAGCTCTAGAACTGGAGGACTAAGGATATGCAGGCTTGGACAGAGGTTGCTGAGTCCGTGAAGCAATATTTTCATAGAGAGGACCCCCAGCAAAGGCAGGGGCATGCACCCTACAAGGAAGTTAGAAAACACGAAATGCACTTACTTGCATTTGGACATGAATGTATGGACAAGCTCCTGGGCCTCTCAGAGGGAACGTGCATAGCCTTTAAGAAGGAGCTGAGGTTCTAAAGGTTTGCAGGGAGAGTGTAAATCCTAATGGTGTCATCTCAGAGGTGGACAGGACATCATCTGAAATCCTGAATGAATGAAACCTAGGAATACTCCGATAATCAGTGAGGACCTAGGAACACTTGGATAATCGGTGAGGACTGCCCGTGGAGGGTAGGGTGTGTGCTGAGCTTTCTAGGATACCGAGTATTCCAGTGGGCAGGAAGTACGGATGAAAGTCAGACACCCAGAGAGAAATGGGTTCAGAGGGCAGTTCAACGTCATCTGGCACTGAGAGTGGTCAATAGCAACTTCCAAGGAGAAATCTCCGTAGGGTTCAAGAAGCCTAGCCAGATTTACAGGTTAAGGGCTAGATGAGGATGTAAATGCAGTCAGTAACGTTATTCCTTTGAGAGGTTTGAGAGTGAAGGGGATTCAGGGGAAAATCATTCTAGAATATGGGAGGATTACAAACATATTTGTAGACTAAGAGGCCGGGATACTATGGAGAAGCACACTGAAGACACAAGACAAGTGGATCATGGTGGATCAAGGTCTTAGGGGAGGGGAGAGAAGAGAGGATTAAGCCCACAAGTGAAGGGTTAACCTTTGAAAGTAGGAGGTCCGCCAGCGGAGAAAACAAGCTGAAGGAGCGGGATTCTGCTGGTGAAAGAGGAAGTTGAGATGGTCCACATAAGAGGAATAACTTGGTCAGCTCGATATCATATCTTAATTCTGTACAGCATTAACACACATGTCCAATTTAATTCAGATCCTCACCAGACTTGGGATCATTTCCAAATTGCATAAGTCTAGGCAGGGTGAAAGAAATGCATCAATCATTTGAGTATCTTATTCCTTTGGTTAAGGTTTTAATATTTCCCTCAATCTGCAACAAATGTATTTTAGGAAATGTAGCAGCTGATTAGGGCGAGATTATGGGCAAGGTATAATTAACTTATGTAAGTCACATAAAATAGCATGCAATTTTTTTTGGTTACCATGTTTATTTTCTGATTAGCCTTTGCTTAAGTTGAAAGAATGGGAATCTTCATAAGCTAGCAAGGTATTAACTGGTACAATTATTCTTCCCTGGTTGAGTAAATTTCTAAATTCATCATTGAAATTATTCTTTCTTCTCATTTGATTGTGTCTAAAAGTGTGCATCAGACCATTTAATGAAATCTGGAAAGTAATAGGGCTCTACAAACTACAAAAACAACCTCTCTGGAGTTGTTACAAAGTTATTCTAAGGCAGTAGTATAAGAGAAGGATTATTGCATCAGTCCTCGCGCTACTTCACACACTTGAAGTCATGCTTATTTGTTTGTAGGTTTGCAAGCATTATAACAGAAAAACATTTGCTAGTGTCTTAGGTTAGTTATTAATTAACCCTCTCAGCACTTTAATGGGCCGAATAAGATCAAAGATGATTGAAGTACAGGCTTTCCTGCCTGCCTTCTGGTCTATGCTCTGGAATTCTGCGATGCATGCTCCATAGACACACCCCTCCATGTAAAAGTTCAGCCCAGTTCGGCTTACACGGTAGGATTCACTGAACAAAAAGCAAATAACAACAAAATCTTAACCTATACTCCAACAACAGGGGGAAATTAATCAATGCTAATTAAATCGGCCCAAGCAATTACTGAGATGGAGCACCTTAATTTCATTACTTTGTAGCGATGTTTGTATTATTATGACGGCTAAGTGGTAATTTAACTGGTTCTTCATTACTCTCTAGGGAGATGGCATAGAGACATTTTAAGGAGAGATAATTTACACATAATTAGGCATAATAAATAGGAAATGATTCTGGATTTTGGGTCAGAAGATCTGAGTTCTTTCTAGATCTAACCATTTACCCTTTTTGGAATTCTACATGAACTACTTCATTCCACTGAATTTTAATTTTTACACCCATTAAATGGTGATATGATACCTTCACCAGAGACTACTGCAGTAACAAAAAAATAAGAAGGCAAAAGCACTTCATAAAATCATAGAACATTTCAAAATGTAAAAAATCACTACGTATTGAAAACTGGGTAATTGTATGTGTGTTATTCTGTAGCCCTGCGAAGTGAAAAATTTAGTAAAGGAATTAGAAATAACGTACTTTGCTTTTGACGTGCTAGTGAAAAGAAATTTTTGGTTGCCTAAAATATGCAAACAGTTACATAATCCACCAGCAAAACTAAAACACCCCTTGAACTATTTCCACTTAAGGTCTTGATAATTCAACTAGCATATACTAAGAACTAATTACTATTGCGTTAAGATATAATCTTTAACTTGCAAAAGTTACAAATCTGAACAATTTCCTGCCCTGCCTAGAGAAGCGGAGTTTTCATGTGAGCATTGGAGTCTAGAGAAAAATAATATATTTCTGATCATATGACAGTTTTGGAGAAGCCAATTACTATTTTTAAATGACCATAGAATTTTATAAGAACATACGCCATCTGGATGTGGGAAAAACTGTGTATCAGTTCTCTGGAATTTTGCCAGGGGTTTAAATAATATCCAAGGGTATCAGAGATAATCAAATTGCCTGCCACTTTTCATATGCATAAACAAATTGTTGGTGTTTTTCTAGGATACTGGTTGTCTCATAATGTTCATCAAATTTCTCCATAACTTAACATCCAGGCCCCCAGGATTTAATTCATGGATTTTGCTTACTGCGGGAATGTTTTTCCCTCTTTACCCATCCACCTCGATTTTTCTGCACTCCCTACAGTTCTCAAACCCTGTTCTAATACTGCAGCCTGAATTTCCTCTTATCTTCCCATCTATAAGGGATGTCGTCCTCCTCTGAACACTTAAAGCATTAATTGTATGGTTAGAATTATAATTATTTTCATTTCTTACTCCAACAGAACATCACACAGAAGCAAGAACCACATCTTTTACTTCTTTCTGCAAACCCTGAGCTTCAGTGAGTATGAGTTCTACGTTAGTGTTCTGCCCTGCGCTTCAACAAACTGAACGAGAAGTGGCCCATTTTTCCTCAGAAATGAGAATCCAATCTCTTCTCCTTCAACAGTGTGTACGCACTTGAGGCCAGAGTGGGTTAGTTTATGAGTGAACTGCAGTTGTGCACATGCATTTCATTTTATGGGAACCTTTTTCATAACTTAATTGCTAAAAACACTCTATGAAAGTAATAATTAAAATATTAAATATAAATTAATATTAAATAAATCCATGTATAGTTTCTCAATTTACAACTCATGTGAAATACAAATATATTTTAACAAAAGTTTAATCTACCTGCATTCACAAAGAGACATTAAATGTAAAAAGTTTGTGTACCTATAATATTATTTCTCTCAGAATATGCAAGCCAAGAAAAATTTTAATTAAAGTTGTATGAATGCTGTAGAAACATGTATCATCAATTACTGATACATTCTACTTTTCCTAAAATAATACTGAGCTTTGTGAAGCTTGAAAAAGGAAAATCACAACTTTGAAATTTGATGGTGATAGTAAACAAACTGGTAAACAAAAACACTGAACTATAATAATTTCACATTATTTTACATTTTAGTAGCCATTTTTATAGAAAGTGATTTGCTATTGGGAAACCTGAACATCTCTGGATTTTGTAGAAAAATATAGGATAAATTCTTGTGACTACTGAGAAGTTAGTATTTCCATACATATTGTTTTTTTTTTTTTTTTTTGACACAGGCTGTCACTACGCCTTTCAGGCCAACTTTGAGTCACTATGTAGCTCTGGCTGCCCTCAAACTCTTTGTGACCCTCCTGCCTCAGCCTCCTGAGCACTGGGATTGCAGGTGTATGCCGCCACACCCAGTTTCCATGCATTCTTAAAAATCTGTATAAAAACCAATTTAAAATTCTGTTGTCTCTAATACATGCATTTTTCCCAAATTGTTTGACTTGAAAAATTCAGTAACTGTGAACCTAGGAGGCTTTTCCTTGCATTTTAAGAATGTATGACTCAGTGACTAACCTCATACATTCTCTGTGTGCCAAACTATAATTTAGGAAATACAGCAATGACATAAAGAATTATGTGTCACACACAGTCAAATCTCATAAAAACAGCTGGGTAACTTCTTAACTAAGTCACATGTCCTTATACAGGAAACTTACTCTCTACAGAATGAAAGCCTGCCCAAAGGAAAACCCAAGGGGTGCATAAACAGTCATTCTCCATAGCTTAATGGAATTGTAAGTAATCCTCCTATAACATTCAGCAATTACAAGCTTCAGTATCAGAGTTCCAAACATAGTTTTGTGCTTCGGAATCTAACCGGTTTTGAGTCTATTTGGAGAGGACCCAAAGCTGAGCAATAAAAACGAAGCATGAGCTAGAAAACAAGCTCTTCTGAGGGGAAGAATGAAACCCTTGAAAACTTGTCTTTAGATTATGCATAAGGAAATTTCACCTTTATAAGAGAAGGGGTGGGATTGGAGTCATGTAGATTAAGCTTGAATGACAGAAGGCAAGATGGTCTTAGCTTTTTCTCAAAAGAAGGCAAGAGAGAAGCTCGAACTGTGCATCTCTAACGTATTCCAGGAGGTAAGAGTAAAATTTAC
The DNA here is from genome assembly GCF_000276665.1 of Chinchilla lanigera. NCBI lineage: Eukaryota > Metazoa > Chordata > Mammalia > Rodentia > Chinchillidae > Chinchilla > Chinchilla lanigera. The sequence goes on along the minus strand of NW_004955488.1, from coordinate 5,000,205 downwards.
ATTCTCGGAAGCACAGAGCCTAGTGAAATCCTGGTAATCCCCAAGGAAGATCCAATGGATAAAATGATAGGCTCTGGACTGGACTCTTACTTCACTGACTTATAATGCTATCTGTTTAGCCACACAGAAACATTTTAAAGCATGTATACAACACACTACAGCTTCTACTTGTAATTGTGTGAGTTTTAAGTTTATTTGATTTTTGGTTTTGTTTTGTTTTGGTACAGGAAATTGAACTCAGGACCTTGCGCTTGCCAGGTAGGTGCTGTGCCACTGAGCTACATCCCTGGCCCGAGTTTTAAGTTTAAAAACAAAACAACGTTGAAAAATCATAATGCCTAACACTGCTGAGGGTACTGAGGAATTTGTGGAACAGATGGATAAGGTCAAGAGCTAACACGATGAGTAGTATCTACCAATATCCTTGAAAGTGATTTTTATTTCTAAAACTCAATCTCATAGAAATAACAAGCACAGATAAAAACATTTCCTATATGTTGTAATGTCATCTTTAGTAATAAAAATCTGGAGGTTGTGTAAAGGCCCATGTAGAAAGACATGCTTATGGGACAAACCACTCAGCAGTAGCAAATGCAAGGTTCAAATCATGCTGTACCGTACATTAACACTGTTACTCATATTTAGGATTATTTCCAAGGGAGGTGCTAAAGTCTGGAGAACCTGGAAGACTCCCAAAAACCTCGTATGCATATTCCAAGTATTTGTATAGATTGGAATTTCCTACTTGCTGAGGATTATTGTTTATAAAAACACCTAAGGCAAATTAAGACAGTTCTTCCCAACTATTTTTTTTCTTTAAGACATGTTTACTTCTGTTTGCCTGTAAACATTTTTTTTTAATGTTTTGAAGTATGCACTCACATGTCTTTCCTGGCAATGAAGTGACAATTATTTTTTTTCTGACTTTGTAGTTATTTTTCTTACTTTTTAAAATATATGTTCTCTGATCCATAAAGACATAAAAATTGTACACATTAATGGCACACCACGTAATGTTTTGATCACATAGACATAGTGTAGCTTAAATCAGGGTAAACATATCTCTGTCTTTGAACATTTATCATTTCTTTATGCTGAAAACTTTCAAAATTATTTCCTCTAGGTTTTTGGAATATATAGTACATTACTGTCCTCTACAGACACCCTACTGTATAATAATAGCACACACAGAACTACTTGCTATCTAACTCTAACAGCAGAACAGACATCAATTCAAAACAGCCAAAGCCCCTGGGCTACCCCCTGAACCTGTGTCCCCTCTCAGCGAACACCCTGCTTCTCTGGAGACCCGCCACAGCGGCCCTCAGGAGTCCCACAGCAAGCCATGGTAAGGCTTTGAGTGTGCCCAGCTGGTATCTGCCCAACACGCTCCCTCAGTCTCTTCCCTCTAGGGTCTCATCCAGAATATGCTGTCACAGTAAAAACAAGCTCAGGCCCACAGAGCATCCCCATTTTCCATATAAAATGGCCTATCTTTTCCCATGCTGATTCTGCAAGGCAGCTTATTTACTAATCTATATAAATAGCTGCAACCACACTCCAGGCTCAATGAAAAACCAAAATGGCATCATGTGAGAAAAACATCCTAGCATACTTGGCTCAGTGAGGAAAATGTAAGTGGGGAGCCGAGCCAAGCTACTTGACACTCACTAGTCAGCTTAACCAGATCCCTCCAGTTTCCTGTAGTGAAGGGACCAGCTTCTGCTTCTCAGAGCCAGAGGATTCACTTACACGCATTGCCCAGGGACTGGGTAGTGATTCAGAGCCAGAGGTTGCGAAATAAATTTCAAGTCAAGCTGAAGATTTATAATCTCATGGGTTTAAAGGGGAATCACCGTGCTTAAAGGGGGCAGTGAGTTTTCCAATTCAGCTACATAAAGTTAGCTAAGTCTTCTTTCATATAAGTCCAGTGACTTTTAAAATGTTTTTCTCCAATTATTTTGCCAAGTGGCCAGAATTACAGGGATTTAAATCTCAGGAAGAAAGCAGGAAGAAAAAGAATGAATGTTAACTTTTGGAACAGAATGTACTGCCTTTTCTAGATAATCATTAATTTAAATTATCCACTACCAGCTAAGATATATGTATATGAATGAAATATTGTGCATCTTGGCTTTTCTTTACAACAACATATGTATACCCGGACATGGAATATTATGTTTTCCTCAAGCCCTGCTTATAAGGACACCTATACAGCTGAACCTGATAGCACAAGTCTATACTTTTAAAGCCATCTATTTATTTATTTATTTATTTTGTTTTTTTTTCTCCGGTACCGGGGACCGAACTCATGACCTTGCACTTGCCAGGCAGGCGCTTTTGCCGCTGAGCTAAATCCCCAGCCCCTTAAAGCCATCTATTTAAATAGCCACACATTAAGGCAAGTCTATACAGTCAGATCTGCTGATGTACCTGTGTGATAGCCACTCATCCCACTATCAAATTACCTCTGCCCTAACACCTTGTTTCTTACCAATTAATGAACAGTTTATTTTTAAGTAATCATGTCATTAAACTAAATGAAGTTATTAAACTAATTAATCATGTCATTAAACTAAATGAATCATGTCATTAAACTACATGAAGTATCCCAAAATAGGAAGTCCCAAAAAACTTTTCTTGATAAGTCAGTTAGGAACCTGCAGTAGTTTATACAGCGTTTCTGAAGGTAAGCCAGAAGATGACCAATGCTACTGCTGTATTTCCTTTTGAGAATTCAAATGTTGAGATTCTAGACAATCTTGTTAGGAACTTAAATATTAGGTTACCATGATAAAGTGAACACATTCATATATGTTTTCCCACCAAAACATCTACGTTGCACCTTAAACCAAACGGAATTTTGATGCTTTTTTAAAATCATTGCAGTATTTTCACATGTGGGGATGTTCATGTTTGACTCAAGGAATAAATATCATGAATATTCATATATGATACCTGCCTTCCTACCAGCTTTCTGAATTGCAGTCAACTCATCCTCAAATTACTGCCACCATACAGAGAATTATCATCCTGTGTAGTTGTTGACCAACTGTCATTATTTAAATGGCAAGGGATTCTTCCTTTCAGTGTATGTTTGGAATACATAGTGAATACATTCATTGTGGGGAACTGGTGCACACGTATTACATTGTAAACCTTTTTAGGTCCTCTTCCCCTCCCTTCCTTCCTTCCCCCCTTCTGACAAGATCCCCTTCCCATCTTCAAGAAGTTTATCTCTCTGTTTCTAATCACCTTTTAATTTGTTTTGGGTTTCTCGTATTAAAAAAAAAAAATCACACACACACCAAAAAAAAAAAAAAAAAAAAAAAAAAAATCACACACAGGGGCTGGGGATTTAGCTCAGCAGCACAGCGCCTGCCCGGCAAGCGTGAGGTTGTGAGTTCGATTCCCAGTACCAGAAAAAAAAACCCAAAGAAGCAAAACAAAACAAAAAAAAAAATCACACAATGTTTAACCTTCTGTATCTGACTTATTTCACTTAGCACTATGGTCTCAGAGTGTATCCATTTTCCTGCAAATAGTTTCCTGATGGAGCACAAGTCCATCCATTCATCTCTTGATGGGTGATTTTTTTTTAAATTCTAGGTATATTCACAGAAAAAAAGATAAAACAGCAAAGGAAACCTCTAGTAAGTTTACCTTAAAATGAAATGAGTATCAAGATAAAAAATACAATTCTAAAGCAATTTTTCTTGAATTTTTATTCTGTAGGATATAAACACTTGATGCCTAAATTATTTTAATTTATTATGAAGCACAGTAAATATAGAAATAGATACTAGTACCAGTCTTTTGTCTCTGAATATATATCGTGTTTTTTCTTTTAAAGTTCATATTTTAAAATCTAATACTGATTATGTCTACATGTATTTAATTATCATTCTCTCAAGATCATGCCTCTACAGGTGTAATTTGTATTTACACTACTGAACAAAGACCAGATTGCAAAAAAATGATAAACAGCAAACACATAAATGGCACATGTCCTACGGCATTCACAGGACAATAACACTACTAAGAATCTTTTGTATTTTTTAAGCGAATGATTTGCAATCTCCCTAAAAAATAGCTTTTGTGGTATTATTAAGAAGTAAAGAAAAATACTTATTTTACTTACATAATATCTCTAATAAGAAGTGTGCTTCCCAATTTGAAACAGGTTTTATCGCCTTCACAAAATGCATGTCTCAGAGAAAAGCTCTCTCCTAAATCATAACCTGTAAAATGCGACACATTATTTAATCTGGTAGTTTAATTAAATTTAATACACCATTAGAAATAACAATTTTTTAAACTAGATTTTTCGTTGTTCATACTTATATATTTACAGATGAATACTTCAAATAAAACCCTGCAGTTTGAACAAAATTCCTCGACTTTATTTTTCTCCTTTTAGAGTAGAGGAATATGAAATTAACTTTGCATATAAAACGCAGAGCCAATTTTTTTGTAGAAAAATTCACAAATACATTTTGGACCCAAGCACTAATTTTTTTTGAACCAGGAGAGTAGTAGCAAACCTACTTGCAGCGGACAGAGAACCCTCTCTGCAAAGGTGTTACAAGTTGTAAGAGTTGTTATTTCTAAACTAAAACCTCAGTATTCTGGTTTAATTGCAGTGTTGGCACTTCGGGATAAATAAATGGGTTTGATGTTGCAGTCTGGGCACTTGTCTCTAAAACGTTCGCCATCACTGCCCTAGGTGTTATCCAGAGTACATAATCACAGTAGTTTGTTACAGTATCACTCAAAAGTAAATCAAAATTAGACAAAACTAGTACAGATATTCATTTAAAATTTAAACAGGGAAATTACGCTTTCAGAGAATGTACATTGATGAGAAAAGCTTGGAAGTTAAATGCAATGTATGTTATCTGTGTGTGTGTGTGTGTGTGTGTGTGTGTGTGTGTGTGTGTGTGAAAGAGACAGAGAAAGAGACAGAGAGAGAGAAGGGAAGGGAAGAGAAGAGAAGAGAAGGGAAGGGAGGGAAGGGGAGGGGAAGGAGGAGGAGGAAGGTAGGAATGCCATGATAGTTGTGATGATATATGGGTAGTAAGGTCTTCTTTCTCGCAAATCTTCTGTTTTTCAAAATTTCTATTATACATGCAACATTTATAATTTTAAGTAACTTTTTTTCTTCAACAGGTTGAGGTGTGGCTGATCTTAGATTAAACTATACAGGACTCTGCTTTCAGCAGTTTTAAAGTATGCACAGTTAGAATTTTTATGTCAATGTTATGATCTTAAACTGCAATGCCAAAGAATCACCGTAGCATATTACATATCTGGTGAAAATTTTCCACAAATGCTTCTTTACAAAGGATTATCATGCTTACCTGAAACTTCAAGTTTATTTCCGTTGTCTTGTGTAAAGTGACTTCCCTCTGCTCTCAGTATAGGACATGATTTTTCTATAAAAAAGTAAAAGTTATTTGTATTATAATTTCCATTTTGCTTTTGTTTTCATTATTGGGGGTTGAACCAATGGCACTTACATTGAGCCACAGCACCAGTTCTTTTTAATTTTTATTTCGAGACAAGGTCTCACTAAATTGCCTAGATTGGGCTTGAACTTGTGATCCTCCTCCCTCTGCCTTCCAGAATATTAAGATTTTGGGCCTGCACCATCATGCCAAGATTCCATCAAATTTTAAAAATCGATTTGAATGCTGTAATGCATTCAGAGACAAGATAAAAATATAAATAAACTGAACCATTTTATTGAATTTCTGTAAAATGAAGATTAGGATATTGCTGTCTTTTAAGTGTGTTTGTAAGGATTTATTATTATAGCTATTATTATTAGCATTATTCTAGCACTCTGATTGTTCCTACATATTTAACACTAAGCAATAAGTTGGCTTTAACCACACCATTAAATTTTCCTATTCAAAATTTACTTTATAAGTTCAGCTACCAAAGTATTATTTTTTTATCATCATTTTGACTCAGGTTTTGGTATTAGGTAATATTAACCTTTTAGTACATGAAGGGGACCTGAATGGAAGTAACTAAAATAAAATTTGAAGCCAAGAAACAAAGATCTGCATCATACAGAAGCATCCTAAAATAAAAAAGAGGAAAACTTTGATGAAGCATTAATTATATGCCAATATCTCAGTGATATCCAAAGAAATAAAAATAAATTTCCACCCACAGTGAATTTACACGTCCAATACTACCACACCACAGTAACACAGTGGTCTACATGCAAACTGTATTTTTTAAACAACTAAGGATATGTTTAAAATTCCTTCTGGGCTAGTTGCTGTAAATGTGAAACTTCATACAAAATCGCCATCAATTTTCTGATTATGCCACGATAACTAAACTAGACAACTAAGACTTTAAACTAAGTTGATTAAATGTTTTGGCATCATGCAATCATAAATTTAATTCTCCGTGTCTAAGATTTGTGTTTGGGTTTTATGACCTAGAAGTTTTAAATACGGACAGGAGATGACGGCTTCAAACAGTCTAGCTGCTCTGTGAGAAGTAGAAGTTGCTGATTCACCAGTTCAAGTTCTCAGCTCCTCAGGCCTTCCCTGGACCAATACATCACAGACCCCAGGGTACAACAAGGTTTCAGCTTAAAGTATTTAACCAGAAGACCAACTTTTTATCTGCTTTCATAGCTTTTTTGGCAGTGGGGGGGCAGGGGGGACCAAGTATCTTAGCTAAGATGTCCATACTAAAAACTAGAGGCTATTGCTGGAGAAAATAAAGACCTAAATATTGATGGAATAAACCAAATATTCAATATTCTTACGATGCCAATTTTTAGTTTTATCCCTAAATTTTGTTCAGTGATAATTAAACTTCAATAGATTGATGTGTGTGTGTGAAAATCTAATAAGCTGGTTCTCAAATATAGATGGAACTATACAATACTCAGATATCTAAAGAAAAACACTGAAGAACAACTTGGAGACAGTAAGCTATTGTATATCAAGAAAGTTTATAATGAGGGTTGTGCTACATAAAGAGCAACAGATCAGTGCAACAGACTGAACGCTATACTTTCAGGGATCACTTCTATAGTATGAAGGGCCCCCAGAATAGGTTGCCAAAACAGGTGTACATATATAGTCTCCACATTTACTACAAAGGACCGCTTCAATTCGATGGGGAAAGGACAGTGATCTGCTCAATAAATGGTGCTGGGTCAACTGGATCCTCAGACAGAAATCACTGGACCTTGTACCTTAACTTCACACCCTGCACAGAATTTAACTAGAGGTAATCGTAAATGTGAAAAGTAAAACAATAAAACAGGTGCAGATAACACATTAAATTAAATTCATGGAATTTATGTACATGTGCTGGTGCTGCAAAGATTTTTTGAAAGTGACACAGAAAGCATCCCTTACAAAGGAAAAGGTTAATACATTAAACTTTGTCAAGGTCTTTTTTAATCAAAAGACAATCTTAGAAGAGTGAAAAAGGCAATCAACAAACCAGAAGGTATTTGCAAAACACATATCTAATAAATGTTATATTCAGAATAGACAGTGAACTCCTACAAATCAATACCAAAAACATGCAAAAACTCATTTTTAAATATGTACCAAAAATCCCAAACACTTCCCAAAAGAAAATACACAAATTGACAACCAATATATTAAAAAGTATTCAAAATCATTAGTAATGGAGAAAGTGTGAATAAAGTCACAAATAGCTACCATTAAATGGCTAAAATTAAAGAAATGATGTCACCAAGTGTCCATGAAGATGTGATGCAGCATAAACAGAATTCGGTATTTCCAACAGTATCTCTATAAGTATTTCTCTACCAAAACAACAACCCACCTACACTCCTTGTGCTATAAAAAATTAGTACAATCATTTTAGAAAACTCCTTAACAGTGTTCATTAAAGCTAAATATACATGAACCTCATGACTTGAAAATTTAATGACGAGAGAAATAGTAACAAAAACATGAGTGTAAATGATCTCTTGAGGTGAAACTATGCATGACTGCATTACTTATAATAGTTTAAATCCAGAAACAACACAAAAACTAGCTCAACAGGAGAATAAATTGTGGTGTATACAATGAAACACGTACAGCCATAAAAGAGAATGAACTAATCGTACATGTAACAACTGGAAGAACCTCACATACATAACACTGAGTGGGAAAATATCATCCCTCCCAAAATACATTCTCCCTAGTATCATTTAAATGAAGGTTCAGAGAGTTCACAGCTAAACTGTGTCAGATTAGCGGCTGCACTGACTGGTGGAATGTCACCTGCAGCAGGTGCAGAGAAATCATCTAAGGTTCTGGAAATGATATATGCTTTCATCAGAGTGATTGTTACATGGGTGTATAAATACATATGCAAAACTTCATCAAACTGACTCATTCACTGACTTTGGTGTGTGTAATACCTGAATAAGAAGAATAATGACAGCATTTCTGGGAGAAAATATTTTATGCCAAAAATGATTCTTATAAAAATTTTAAAAATTAATTTCTGATCAAATTTTTATGATAACTATGAATGACTATATGGTCATAATTAATAAGATAACCTTAAATTTATATATATATATATAAGTGGGTGACTTGCAAAACAAATCTCAAGTCAGTGAAAAGATCCTTTCCATTATGACACGTTGGTAATGAGGAGAAGGTATGTTGGCTTATTTCCAAGTTGGAAACTGTATATACCTTATTTAAATTCTTCAAAGGACTTCGTGAATGTTTGATGATTTCAAAGTAATAAACCTGTCACTTTGAAATGAGTAGAATTCAACCTTTCCAGCAATATTTATGTATTTTTCCATTAAAAGTCTCTAGTTTATGAAATGCCATTTCATATCTGTAGGACCCCTGGTTTGTTGTAAAAAGCCGAACAAAGCAAATTAAAACTAAATGTTAATTATTTGGGGGTCAGATTTAAGGTACAATAATAATGAAGTCTAATGAATCCATTGCATAAAACACGACGAGGCAGTGAAGTGGATGCAAGAAGCTGGATATACTAATTTATTTAAATATTGGCGAGGTGTCTGTGCCTTTGAGATTAACAGATATGACTCAACTATATAAATACGGCATCAAACAGACAGAGACCATGCACTACACCCTCTCACCTCAAAAGCTCTGGCATACTTCAAAAGCAATGACTTAAATTTATCACAAAAGATACATTGCTTACAGAAGCAAATGTTCTAAGCATTTGTATTTTCAAAAGCAAATACAAATGTCTTTAACAAAATGATGCTAAGATGTTAATGACTCTCAGATCCACTTCCGGTCTTACTTGGCTTGAAGAACCTGGGCAATTTTGGGAACTGGAGGGGTATGTGAAAAGGCCAGAGGCAACGGAAAGGCAGGCAGCTTGGTCAGATTGGAATACATCATTATTTGATCTGGGCTACCTACAAATAAAATACATAGTTCTTAATTTTAAGGCTTCTACCCTTTCAAATCATGGGCACAAGTCATCTAGGAGACATAGATGGCAGAGCCACTCAGTGGCAGAGTTGAAATAAAACACGTTTCCTACAGACCAACTTTTCTCCTCTGGATTGAATGGTTCAATCACCAGTACCTCACCAAACATACATAAATAAATTTTAAAGTCAGGGTTTTGATAACACACAAAGCACAGATCTATTTCCCTCTGTCATGTGCCCCTCCTTACATCCCTCATCCTTTGACTCCAGTCACGGGGCCTTTTTTGCTATTTCTCCCATCTACTGAGCAGGGCTCTGCCCCAGGGCCATTGTGCTGACTGCTTTCTGGGCTTGCTACGCCTCCCTCTCTCCCTGTCCTCAGTCTCTACATCCACACATGAGGCAGCCTCCCTGACCCTTACCTCCTGTTGGATTGCCAAATACAGCAAACAAAATAGAGGGCTCATCAAATTTGAATGTCAGATATACAACCAAAGTCTTTTTAATGCAAGTTTGCCTCAGGCAATATTTGGAATAGACTCACCCTAAGAAAAAGTATCCACTGCTTACCTAAATTCAGATTTAGCGTGGTAACCAGTGTTTATCTAGCCACCCCACCTTGTTGCCCATACTTGGTGAGGACGGATATGATGTCAGCTTGGAATAAAAAGATGACAGTGAAAATGGAAGGAGGGAAGGGATTGAGAGATAAGAACAAACAAGACATGAGAATAGGTTGGATGTAGGAAGGAATGTTGACTTGCTTTGGATGGATAATGGTTAATTTACTAAAGTGAATCCTACCAGAGAAATAAGAGCAGATAAGACAAAGAAAATTAATCAGTGGTGAAAGACAGAAGGAGTTAGAAATGTTGTTCGAGGTGCCACTAGAAATTCACATGGCAAAGTTATTGAATGTACATTTAGAAGTAAGGCTACAGCAAAGAAAATAACAGAGTAACAAGATGACTACAGAACAGAAAAAGACATTTGCAAACAAGTCAACAAGCAATGGGTTAGTACCTACAATGTACAAGGAACTCAAAAACCTCAATAGCAGAAAAGACCTCAAGTCATCTGATTTTTAAAGTAAGCAAGTGACCTCATTTTTTCACAAGAAGATATGTAAATGGCAAAAAAAGTATTTTAAAATGCTCAGTATGACTAATAATTAGGAAAATGCAAACCCAAACCAACATGAGACATCATCTTGCTTCAATTAAAAATAGCTATTATCAAAAAGGCAAAAAAATAAATGTTGGAAAGAATGTAGAGGAAAGGGATCTCTCATACACTACTGATGGGACGAAAGTTAATACAGCCTTTATAGAAACCAGTATGGGGTTTTCTCAGAAAACTAAAAAAAGGAAACTATAATATGACCTAAATATACCACCCCTGAGTACATGCGTGAAGGAAATCAAATCAGCATACAAGAGAGGTTACTACAGATTTATGTTTTTTGTGGCTCTTTCCTGATAGCCAAAATATAGCATCCACCAAGATTCCCATCAATAGGCAAGCAGAAAAGGAAAATGTGGTACCTACATATCATTCAAACATAAAGAAGATGGAATCCTGCTGTTGGTGGCAACATGGGTGGAACTGAAGGACATCATGTTAAGTAGAATAGGCCAAATTCAGGAAGAAAAATAGTCCATTTTCTGGCTCATATGTAAAAGTATTTTTTTAAAAGTTGATTTCATTGAAGTAAAGAGTGGAAGAATGGTCAGTAGATGCTAGGAAAAATAGAACAGAAGGAGGCTGGAGGGAGCTTGAATACTGGGTACCAAAATACTATTACAAAGGGGAACAAGTTCCTTTGTTTTTTGAGGTGCTCAAGATTAAGCCCAGGGCCTCACACATGCTAAGTAAATATTTTACCACTGGGTTACATACACCCTTAGCCCCAGGAGAAATAAATCTTATTGTTCTGCAGCATAACTAGTGTGACTGTATTTCACAACAGTTTATCCTAAATTTTATAATGAGCTAGAAAGTAGGAGTTCATAGGTTTCCAGTATAGAGAAATAATAAATATCTAAGGAGAGGGAAATTCTAATTACTTTAAAGTGGCTTATTACACCTCATACAGTATATATGAGTATGTAGTGAATTATCACACCGCTCCATAAACAGGTACAAATATTTTATGCTAATTAGAAATTCTTTATCAAAAAATAAATATATGGAACTCAAGACAGAGGTAAATTTGGGAATGACTGACACAAAAATCATATGAATCAGCCTACGGCAGGAGTACTGCAGAAGAAAGCAAGGACTATCCCTTGGATAGAGTAATTGCAACATTTCTCTTCCCTTTTAAAAAAAATATTTCTCCATTTTTTCACATCCCCAGAAACACATATGCAGTTATTAACTGTAAAATCACAATTAAAATCTGGCTAGTTTGATAGAAGTTCTATTTATCTATCTTCTTTCACCGGCTTTGAGGTAGAGTGTTTCATTTCCCTATACGGACAAAGTTCATAGCATACCTATCATGGCCAAACCTGTCATGACAACGGTCCAGACTACAGGTGGGGAAAGCAAAGGGCAGCAGCCTACTACATATAGAGAACAGCTTTGTTTGCCTTTTGTAAATGGATGGACAATAGCCTTTAGGTATTTTGCCTTTTTTAAAGGCTAAATTTGACTTCTCATTGAATGGAAGGGAAATTGGGTCTCTTTATTTCATTGCTAGTAGTTGCCCTCAAGGATTCCTGTGCATTTCAGACTTTGCCAACACATCTCACAAAAGAGTATCTAGTAACTTAGGTTGAGAGAAAAACAATGATTTACAAAAAATAGGCAAAGTGCACTGGACTGGAATATAACAAAGGTAATATGAAAAGGTGCCCAAGCAAGAAAAAATGGGAACAGCTATTTTCAGAAAAGTCACACATTGGGTCACAAAAACACCTTCACTGTTTATGTTTGATCCAAAACTATTCCTCCAAAAGAAAATACATGGCTAGAAGCTACACAAGGAACTATATTCTTTATCATTGTGATGCTTCCTTTCACTTTCCAAATTTAGGAGTTACAAAGTACGGTTGTCAAGTCTAAGATTTTCACATGGTACTGTGTATGTTGAACTCTAGGACTTCTTAAAATAATCAAAGAAAATTCTCTATATGGTAGCATACTTGTGCTCTATTTTAACAGTAAAGTGTCTATCAACTAGCAAAAGCCATTTTTCAGAAGACCAGCTTTCTGTGGAAATTAGTAGAAAACTATTTTAGTAGAGATTTTGTGTATAACTCTCTATCTATGTTTATAATCCATTCCATTAGACACTTTACAGGAAGTATAAGCTAGGAGCTAAAAATGTTTTATTTACACAGTGTTCAGTCATCGCTGGTTAGCCTGTTTTCTTTAACTTCTGGTTTTTGGTTATTACTTTCTTAGGATCATTTAATACGTATGTCTTAAAACACAAGAAAAAAGGAAGAAACTAATTAATTGATACACAGGTGTCTATTATAGAGAAAACCATTTTAAGCAACTAATTACAGCAAGTTTTAAGATTACCTGGGAGTATATATATTTTAATACAATTCTTACACCCACTTTCCTTTGACAAGTAACTGAAATGAAACTATGACACTCAAATTCATCAGTACTATCAAAATATACAAATATTTTGACATTATTCCGTAAGGTCAATAGAATAGTAAAATTAATAAAAGAATATGAAATGACTGTCTTTTTTATGCATCCAAGGGTTTAAAATTGAAGTTGTTATTGAATCTTCTCTTTTTATTCTTGAATTCTGTCCCATCTGGGACACTATTCCAGATAATCGTTAAACATACCATAAAGTAAAGCAATTAAAAGACTCAACTTATCCTTCATATATTTAGATTTAACAGTAAACTGTTGACAACTTCACAGGCTCTAAAGCTGAAACCCTAGCCTCTCCCTCAGATTTGTTATATTTTATTTTTAGATGTAATCACCTCCCTCCGGAAAATGGTTAGTGACCACACGCACAGGTCTGCACAGAGGAAACTAAAAAGGGAAACTTGCACTGTGAATCAGACACACAAGACCGGAGACACAAGAAGAGCCCCCACCAGGCCGTGCCCAGCATGTCATACACGCCAATAATCCCTTTGACAATGTTGTGCTGACATTTTCAATTAATGCCAGTGGTACCTGAACTGAAGCGATTTCCATGGCATGTTCCGTATGTATTGCTTCATGAGCACCTTCTACCAAATGGCATGGTAAAAAGCAGCTCATGTAGTATCTCTCATCAATTTCCTGTAGTCCCGCATGTTGCACGAATCTTGTTAAAATTCAGATTAATTATAAATGCATGTTCATAGGGAAATCTCTCAAAGGAAATACCAGAAAATATGCATTTTTGTGTTCCTTTGTACAATATAAACTGATTAAGGAACCAAGATAGTAGAAACTAAAGCAGCAAGAGCAAAACATTTAGGGGGATTCCAAGGTGGGGAAGTTCAGTTACTTGAGATGATTAGGCTAAAGAGATGCTGTAATCATTATACCTGTGGTTAATAGTACTCTATCTGTACATCAAAAAATGTGTCATGAGGACAGATGCCACGTAAAGTATTTTTCCCCAATTAAAAAAAATTACTAAAGGTAAAAAGTAAAATAAAATAACAAAGATAAAATAAAAGGAACCTAGTGGCACAAAATGCAAGATAACCAGTTAAGGCAGAAAGAGAAATGAAATGTCAGTTAATTATCTCAAAGATGAGTGCTTCTCCAGGAGCTTCCCTCAGACGTACTGCATTAAGTCCACCTGGGAAGCTTGTTAAAGATGTAGGAGACTAAATCCCACCCAGTCTGACCCACATAATGGGACTCTCTGAGAGTGTCACTCAGGAATCAATATTTCAGGTGAATCCTGCTCTAAGTAAAAGCGGAGAAGCATTTATGTAGAGCCTTTAAATCACTGTTATCATCCAGAACCTTGATCACACAATAGCATGTGCCAAAAACCTGTGTCCCACTCATCCAAAGAATCACTCTCCTTTCTAATGAAGAAGTCAGTCCTCCTATTCAAATTGCAAAGCATGTTACTTAGTGCTCCTTAAAGAGACATAAATTTAGAAGAGTAGCAACATTATCAGAATAAACTTCCCTACCCTATGTATTTGTTTTCTACCATAGCCATAGTTGTTATGGTCTCTGCTGATTTATTTCTCAACAAATAAAGTGTTTCCCCCGACCCAGGGTTGTATCACATCCACAGGATATCATTTATACAGTAATAGAATTATACTTTCACATGGAGAGGGGCTGGGGATTTAGCACAGTGCCTGCCTGGCAAGCGCAAGGTCGTGAGTTCGATTCCTGGTACCGAGAAAAAAAAAAAAAAAAAAAACCACATGGAGTATTTTAAGAAGTGAATCTCCTGCTATATTAGTGTAAAATCTTAGAGACATGAAACTTGGAAAGACTAAGATTTGTTATAACTTTATAAGTGACTTCATTTTATGCGTCCTCAAACTTGTGTCTAGCAAAGTAACTATATGTTACAATTACTAAAAAATATTTAAAAGAATAAATACAATAAGACTCAAACTCAGGATGCATCATTATATGTAACCACTATCAGAATACACTATTTCTGATTATTTTCATAGGAGAATTTAAGTTTTCTTTTCCTTAGCAGATGATTTCTTCAGTCTGCTTAACTCAACTTTGTAATATGAAGTACATCTAGGTCAGTAATCTATACATACTCACTGTTCAATAACAGCCTTTCAAAGTGATCACATACAGTAATTAGTTTTATAAATCAGAGATGTAAAGAAATGTTTCAAGGGGCTGGGGATTTAGCTCAGCGGCAAAAGCGCCTGCCTGGCAAGCGCAAGGTCGTGAGTTCGGTTCCCGGTACCGGAGAAAAACCAAAAAAAAAAAAAAAAAAAAAAAAAAAAAAAAAAAAAAGAAATGTTTCAAATGGCCTTTAAGCCCTTTGGGATATTTATAAGAAGATCCATAAATTTAACAATGGCAAATAAATATTGTATATTTAGTTCAAAAGGTACTCAAAAGATCCTCAACATTTTTGCCTTGTGTGAGATACCACAAAACTGACAAATAATTAAACTACATTTTTTTACATTTCCTATTCTATTTTCTTTCCCCTAATTAAGATTACATACATCTTCATTAGCTCCCATTAGTGGTGAGTTTCTGTACTTAATAATTTGAACAAATAATTATTAAAAGGGAAAGAGATAACATCACAGATGTGCAAACACAAACACACACACATGCATTTGTATTTGTGATAGTGAAAGGAAAGGTTAGTCAGACATATAAAACACACAGAACAAATGAGGTCACTTTTAGAAGTTTTCCATGAAAATTATGTGAAGGACATTAGTGAGAAGCAATGAATTCTTATTTATTCTATACCAGTAGATATAATCCATAGCCTCTTCAACCTTAGCACAATTTGTTTTAATGATTACTTTAAGTAATTTAAGGACTATAAATAACACTTGGCAATTGGACAAAGGGGTGGCCTAGATACCTGGCTTGTCCCTGACGGTCACAGAAATGGAAGCAGGAAGCAGGAGCAGTGCCACCCAAGGCCAAAGTTTCCAAGAGCCACTGTGCCTCATGGTGCCTTGAAACCGCATGAACAAGTGGCCACAGATCTGCAACAGAAAACAAAAAACAAGCAGACTGAATTTGTTGTGTTTTTCTCTATCGTGTCCAGCAAAGTTTCATAGCCAAGCATTTTTACATTTTTGCATCGTAGTGAATTAAACAATAGGACCTATGCTATTATAATACAGTATATATAATTACATAGAATGCAACAATATATACATTAATCTTTAGGAAATATCTTTGAAAAAATTTTCAGATTGTTTTGTAGTTAATTGTCAATATCAACACAGCCTCTTATAATTTAAATTTTCTCTTTTAAATATTTAAGAATCATTCTACTTACAGTGACTTTCTATTTTAAAAAAATTTAGGAAAATATGCATAAAACATATTTGAACCATTTCTAAGTGTACAATTCACTAGAATTAAGAACATTCACATTGTTGTGCAACCATCACCATCACGCATCTCCACAACTTGTTCCATCTTGCAAACCTGAAATTCTGTGCCCATTAAACAATGGTTTCCTGTTGCTGTAGGGAGCGGCTGACGTTGGAAAATACTTTGGTCCTGAGAAAAACATCTTTCCTGAGACAATTCCAGTCATTAGTTGCTAGGCAGCCCTGTGTCTCCTGATCCTAACTTTGTCAAAAGTATAAATAAATGTCCCTACTGTTTTTGTGCAGTTCCTATTCTCCCATCTGGAAAGAGGCCTTCACCTAACCTCAGATTTCATGTCTTGTCTGTATTTTCTAAATCCCCTCACCGTTTTTCCCTAGGAGCATCGTGAGTTGCACAGGTCATGGCACATTGCCTTTTCCCTTATCAACTGGCAGTTATTCTAGTTTCTACTTATATGAATTTGACTACTCTAGTTACCTCAAATAAGTATAATCAGTCTTTGTATTTTTGACATCAATATAGTGATCTACAAGTTCATCCATGTCTTAGCATTTTCATTTTTTTGAAGACCAAATTATACTCCATTGCATGTAAATACATTTTACAGAACTTTTTATTGTAATACCTGTAGAGTAAAGAGGCAACTACAGAAGGTAACACATCAATGTTAAGTATGATGGCACATCCATCTATAAACATTTAAGCTGCTCCCATCTTTTGGTCGTTGTGAGCAATGATGCTATGAACATGGATGTGAGTCCTTACTTTCAATTATTTTTGCTATATACCTAGAAGGGAAATTTCTGATTCTACTTTTAATTTCCTGAGGAAGTACTGTACTGTTTTCCGGAAGAGTTGCACTATTTTATATTTCCACCAACAATGCACAAAGTTTCCAATTTCTCCATTTGCTCCCAAAGAGCTATTTCTTTCTTTTTGATAGAGTCCATACGAATGAGGGCAGATGGTGTCTCATTGCAGTTTTGATGTGTATTTCCCTAATAACAGTGATGTTGAGGATTTCTCATGTTCTTATTGGCCATTTGTATTTCTTTAGACAAATATCTCCTCAAATACTATGCATTTTTTTTATCCAGTTATTAGTTAAATTGTAGATGTTCTTTATATGTTCTGGGTATTAACTCCTTATGAATCTATAATTTGCAAATATTTTCACTTATTCCATAAATTTTCTTTTCACTCTGTCATCTGTGTACTTTGATATACAGAAGATTTTTTGCTTTTATGTAGTTCATTCTATTTATTTTTCTTTTGTTGCCCCACTTTTGGTGTCATCTATAATGATTCATACTTATAAGTACAATTTTGTTTTTCTCAATTTGTGTTCTCTTATGAATATTAATTTTATCTATTTTTTACTTAAATGATGTCACATAAGTTTAACTATGTTAGTACTGGTTTAAATAATTACTGCTTCTAGAGTGTTTACTAAACATGTGAAAAGTAATGTTTCATTCATTTAAAGAGAAAAGTGGGGCTGGGGATTTAGCTCAGCGGCAAAGCGCCTGCCTGGCAAGTGCAAGGTTGTGAGTTCAGTTCCCGGTACCAGAGAAAAACCAAAAAAAAAAAAAGAGAAAAGTGGATGTAGGGGTAATGCCTACTTTGCTTCAGCCTGCTATTGCCATCAGTATTTAACACTGATGTGTTACCTCCTATAGTTGCCTTTTTACTCTACTGGCATTACAACAAAAATTTTTGATAAATAAAGTCCCTGTAACAAAAAACTTTAACATCATTTAATTAATTTTATTGTAGTAAAGTATATAAAAAGGAAATAAATTGCAAGTAAAAATATGTCTCCCTCAGAGTATCTGACAATTGTGGTATTATTAGAATAGCTATTCAAGAATTTTAATTGTGCAAATAAATGATCCACCACTTGCTAACAATCATTTGAAGTTTAATGTAGACAAGTACAAAAGAATTAATCATACCAGTGACTAAACTGTGGGAAAATTAAATCTTTTTAGAAAAACTAGAGCCACCATCTTTGGTATTCTACATGTGCCAAATACCCTACAATCAACATCTTAAAATTAATTCAAGTAATTCAAGATTTTAGATATTTCTGGATGAATAGCTAGAAGTGGCAATCACAGTATTAAAACTGTGTGGTACTAAATATCAAATAGCTAATTTTATGCCTTGTTTCTTTGAATTTCCTCTTCTGCATATTCTCCCAATCCTCACATGACTTTGCAAAGCTATCCTAGCTCTTATTTCATGTCAATTGGTAAAGGTTAAAGAAATTCTATTTCAAATAAATGAACTAAAAATATTGATCTAATTTTCAGAGAGACCTGTGATTCTATCTTTAGCCAATTTCTATTAGTTGACAAATTAGCAACATAACACGGTTAAAAGTCATGGTTTTGCATCGAGGCTCTGGCACTCAAGAGTAAATTGTGGAACTTCGTAAGCCTTAACTTACTCATCTGCAAAGTGGGAATACTAGGATGTTATTTAATACATGGAAATTGGTGTGCGACCTTGAACATACTAATTGCTGTAAAGGTACGTGCTAGTACAATAGTTTGCTTTGCATACTAATAAAATATGATTAACTTTATAGTTATATTTGTCTCTTCAGCCTGAGATTGATTTGCTGTTTGAAAAACAAAGAATGCCCAAGTACCCTAGAAATTTATGTTCACTAAAAAAAGAAAAAAAATTTATGTTCACTGAAGTTTTGAGTTCTGTTGCAGTAACAAAGAATGAAACAGCTGTAGTACCATAAGCATACAGATTCAATCCCAACACCTCCCACCTATCTCCCTGAATCCCTTGGAAGATGACAGCACTGAGTTTATACCTTGTTTATCCAGTGTTCGATGTCTATGATGTTATGGTTAGTTGACAAGATGTTCTAGCTATTGAAGGATCGCCATTCCACCATGTCAGTGATGTATCTTTCACCAACTTCAGCAACAACTTGAGAACAGTGGTCGCAGTGCCATTTCCAGTAGCAGACCGTGTCCTCCTCCTGTAAATCTTCACTCTCATTGGGCTCCCTGACTCCACACTTCTAAGTCTTTCCTTCTTAGTTTTACTGCCTGATTACTTAATAATGGGATCTGCAGACCTTTCTCTCCTTCCGCTTAGTAACATCTCCCTGGGTGAACTCAATGTTCTCTTGGCTTTAAATAGTATCTGCAAAGTGATGAATCTAAACGGTACATGTCTAGTCAGTCCTTGTCTCTGAACTTTAGCCCGAGTATCTAGCTATCTCTTCACTAGCTCTCTTAGGAGATCACACAAATATCTATAATTTAATAATCCAAATTAAACTGATTCACAGCCACAATTTGCTCCTCTTGTGCTCTTTACACTCTCAATAATTATCTCCCATTAAAATGCTTAAAATAGGGCTGGGAACATAGCTCATTGGCACAGTGCCTACCAGGTAAGTGTAAGGTCATGTGTTCAACTCCTGGTACCAAAAGATAAAAAATAAAAATAAAATAAAATGCTTAAAATAACAATAGGCTTGATCTTGTTCTGGTCTCATGATGTCACCTGGATATAAAAAAGTCAGCAATTGTGCAACAACAACAACAAAAAAGATTCCTTCTTGTACAACCGGGGATTGAACCCAGTACTTCATACAAGGCTACCATACCAGCTTCTTTTGAAAATCTTGTTATTTTGAAACAGGTTCTCACTAAGTTACTAAGTTCCCCAGGCTGGATTTGAACTTATGACCCTCCTGTTTCAGCCTTCCAGACTGCTGGGATAAAAGGTGTTTACCACTCTGCCTGGCTAGAAAATCAACCTTTACTAAACAAGAAAAAAGACTTCAGTGAAAGGTAGGCCTGAAATATATTAGTCACTAGGCCATAACACCTGACACCCACAACTTAGAAGTGGTTTATTTTGGGTCATGGTTTCAGTCAATGCATGATCAGCTGGCTCTAGGGCAGAAATGGCTTGGAAAAAGAACATGGCAGATGAATGTTGCTCAGTCCATGGTGGCTAGGAACCACAGATAAGAGTGGAGCCAGGGACAAGAATACACCTTTCCAGGTCACATTCCCAGGGACCACTTGTTCTGCCCATGTACACGCCCATACTATGCTCCTAACAGTACATTCAGGTATAAACTCCTCCATAAACTGATGAGTATAGTGCCCCTAAGAACCCAATCACCTCCTAAAACCCCCAGCTATGAGCACAGGAGACTTTAGCATAGGAAGGGAGGCACTTTAGGTCTAAATCATAATAAATAAGTATATTTATCCTTCATAAAACCTACAGAAGATGACTTGCAAGGCAGAAGATGGAAATGTTTAGAATGTTTTAAGAACTTCTTTCATTTGAAAGATTTGTTCCAACCCTCTTATGTAAAGGCAATGAACAATGAAGTTTTAAAAATATGATTTCAATATTCCTACATATGGATAAAACATGTAATAGCTGTCCTCCTGTGTTTGGCTTATTTTGCTTAACATGATGTCTTCCAGCTCCATCCATTTTTCTGCAAATGGCATGTTTTCATTCTTCTTCGTGGCTGAATAATACCTCACTGTTTATAAAACGATATTTTCTCTACCCATTAATCTGTCGAAGTGCATTCAGGCTAGTTCTATATCTGGGAAATCCTGAGTATTGCCACAATAAACACAGACGTGCATATAAAGGTACAGTATGCTGAAATCAGAAACGCCACCATCACCTTGATTCTTTTGATTTTTCTTATCTCCATACCCCACATCCAAATGGTAAAGTCATGTTAGTGTCATCCTATATACATCTCAAGTTCATCCATTTATCTCTTCTCCTCTGCTACTGTCTTGGTCTAGATTACTAGTTTAAACCCCTCCACAGCTCCCTAACTGGATTCCCTCATCCCTTATGGACTCTTGACCAAATTCACTCTCTACACAATACTACTGAACTTTTCTAGTAACGTGAAGGTTGAATCATTTCATTTCCCTGCTCCAAACCATTAAATAATTTTCCACTGTACATTAAATATAACCCAGAAGTCTTTCTATAACCCAGAAGCTCTCAATAATTTGACCTTTGCTCACCTCTCTGACATCATCTGGCACCATTATCTTCTCTGATATTCTATTCCTCAACTTCCCAGGTTCTTCTCAACCTCAGAGTTTTTTGTGTATGCTATTTACTTACCCTGGAACATTCTAGGTCCTGTTCATCTTTCACCTTCCAGTTTAAATATTACTATGTGGAAGACCCAGTTCTTAGCTGATAAGAAGGGCCTTTGTCTCATTATTCTTTAGCTCAGATTTTGTTATGTCTGCATACACATGTTTATTACCCTACTCAACTCTAAGCTCCTTAGGGACTGAGGTTATGACTGTCTTGTCTATCATTGTATCCTGGGAGACTAGTGTCATACCTAGAGAAACATAGACTCAATTGATACTTATTTGTCAGATTTTTAATGTAAAATGCCAATTTACAAATTTGAGATTCAGTAAAATATACTTATTTTTAATTTGTAGTGACAGTGATTTAATATTTCCTTTATTACTTGTTAGGTACTTCAAAATCTTATATTTCATGGGTCATTATCATAAGCATTTCTTCTCTCGATATATTTTAACATGTGTTTACTGTCTGAGTTTTCCATTGCTCAGATCTGGATTAAATGGAAACATACTTCATCAACTAGGAACATTTAAAGAAAACATTTCCATCGAAGTCTTAAGTAAATCTTCATATACATCTAAAAATGCACTTTCCAGATCTTTAACTTCTGTTGATGGTATTTTCAGAGTTGGCCACTACAAAATCATGAAGGGCAGAGCTTCTTTTAGGGTCTCTTTGGAGCTTGCCTTTCCCAGATCCTGACGCCTGCCATTCCCAGGCAGCTTTTCAGATGCTCCTCTATTGCCCTCTTTGGTTTTCTCAATTCTTGCCTTTGTCCACAAACTTTCTCATCAAAACTTGGCAGGTTTTTATCCTGCCCTCTAAGGTCCCATCTGGGTGATAATTAAGACAGTTTTATAAATGAGTCTAAGCTACTACTAACACAAGTTAGTGTGTTGTGCTCAGATCAAGTTAAATTTCAACACAAATCGTCAATGTTGGGGGCTGGGGATTTAGCTCAGCAGCACAGTGCCTGCCTGGCAAGTGCAAGGTCCTGAGTTCAATTCCTGGTACTGGAAAAAAAAAAAATGTTTTCCCAATGGAATAATTGGACCCTCCAGACAATATATGTGGATTCTGAGGTTTCTTAAGGCCCTCAAAGTACTTTTGCCAAACTTGCACAAAGACACTTTACCGTACATTTTTAAGAAGGATAGAAAGAATATTAGATCTATATGATCTCATTGTTTGAAGTAGAATTTCTTTTATATGTGATATTTTAATATTCATAACATGAGAGGCCAGTAGGCATGAACAGGGTGCTGTGTAAGAGATCTACGTAGCATACATCCAAATATTTGAAAGTTATAAAGCTAGTAACATTGATAAAAAATAAATATATGTTTTTCCTTTTATATGAACAAATGTCTACACAAAGACCTGAAAACCCAAATCAAGATTATGTGGAATGAGCTGCCCTAGACCAAAATTCATCTCTCATTTTTTTCGGCTCTATTTCTTGTTTCATGCACAATATGAAGGGTCTCAGTTATACATGTGTGAACCTGCCAATAAGTGTAAGTTCTAGACACTCTACAAACAAGCCACATCCCCACCTCTGGGGAGTCTAAGTTCTGTCAAAGGCAGCTACATACAACCACCTCTTTGCCTAGACATGTTCACAACAGTGCTTGGTCTTTCCTGGCATTATAGACCCAAAGAAGAGGTCTTCCAGATCCTATATAGGTATAAGAGTCATTCATCAGAGAATTTCACAATCTTGGATACCCAAGGTCCAGTCTAGAAGCTTTGACTTTAAGTGGGCAGACCTTTTTATTTCTGTGGACTCCAAACCCTGAGGGTAGATGCACACCCACAGCAAAGCTGTATCAAGATCTTCTGAAATGCAGAGCTCAGACCACAGACCCTCCAACCGAGGCCTAAAGATTGTTTTCAGAATGGGTATCTGTGCCCCAATGCACAAGGAAGAAACACTCAATCTCATAGAGAGATCTCAGAGCCTGAGATTCAAGTCCATGTCAGCTTGACTGAAAAGCTTTTGTTATTACACCATGACATTTAGTACCAGGATCGGGGTCAGACCCATCACATCCCCATAAACTTCCTCTTAAATATTCAGCTATTCTCTATCAAGATTCTGGCAAGAAATCAGACAGTTTCTTTGCAGCTGTACAAAATGTCAAAGAAATAATTGTTAATGTGCTTAGCACTGACAGTCTTGAACAGACAGCAGTGATGGAACCTATGAACCTTCCAAAATCACCCAGACAGCACTGCCTACAACTGATTTCTCATTGCCATGGTAACAAAGAGATAATGAATGCTAAAGGCCTGGCCCTGACCTCTACCTCTAACCCGCTACTCTCACCATCCTTTGACAACTGTTGAAGTTTTGAATAGTGACTGGGTAAAAGAATGAAAAATAAAGTCATTGTCCCTTATAAGCTTTCTCCATCTACCTTTCAAAGTTCGTAAGGCAATTGTCAAAAGTAAGAATTTTTGAATTAGGCCATATGTTTTTAAAAAATCCCTTATTAACATATATGTGTGCACAGAAAACACAAAAAGGACAGAAGGAAAAACAGGAAACCTTAATCTTTTGTTCCTCCATCGAATGGTGTTCCTACTGTGTGCCAGACATTGGGAGAAATGGCAGGGGATGAAACAGAAGTTCTTTGTGTCACTCTTATCAGGGAATGTGACTCTTAATCATGATGTGTCAGTTCAACTTGAGGAAGAGCTGTTTTAACAGATCAGTAAAGCCTTGGGTATGTCGCAGGTGACTGACATGGAGGCCACAGACTAAGAAGGGAAGATCCACTGTGGATGTGAGTGGCATCGACCAATATGGTGGCCTAGAGTAAAAGTGAACAGAAGGATGTCTTGTCCCTCTTTTTCTCTAGTCTCTGCCATTGCCATTGGACATTGATTTCTGCTTCTTTCAGGCTTCCCATGCAGACTCTGGCTTTGCAACAGAGACTCACCCCAGTGACTCTGCAGTGAGCTGCCAGGCCTTCTGTCTTCAACTGCTACAATGTCCTCCAGCTCTTCCCTGTACAGCCGGCCATTTTGGATGCTTCCGCCTGATTCCACAGATGGTCACTGTGACTCTTCTCATGCTAATGCTATAAGGCTACCTAATAAATCCCTCGTATAATTGAACATGTATTTTATATTGATTCTCTTTCTCTAGTGGACCTGAACTAGTACAGGGAGGTCACAAGTAAATACAGCATCTTTGAGAAATAGACAATAGAAAAGACAGGAAATCAGAACATAGAATGATGCCATGGTGAATTTGCTAGATAAGACAGTTGAGGTTCCTCAGTGCAAACTTTTGGGAAAACCAAATCAAACCCACCTTTTGCACATGAATGATTTTACTGTTATGCCATTTAACATTTTGTAAAGTTAATCATGTATCTTAGAAAATTTCCATTAGATAAAGGACCAGAGCATTAAAACTGGCACCAAAATAGAACACAGCACAAAGAGGACAAGTACAGGAAAAGAAAAAGGAGAAAATGGAAAAGGAATGTTGATTCATTTTATGTACCCCATAAATGACTAATGTTTATATTTCAACTTAAAAAATAAGTTTAACTTGTTAAATGACTGAGGGAAGCCATATTTTCAGAGTATTATTTAAAAAAAGAAATTGTGATTTCATAGGTTGTTGATTTTCAAATCAAACCTTCTTGACTATCTTCTAGTATGTCTATACATAACTCCACCAGGAAAATCCAGTCACACTGTTACAAAGTGAGGCATTGTGTAAATAAGCAAAGCAACAGGTGTTACACATCTGTTCTTTCACCAATCTTGAGACTCTCTCTTTAGGAAAGTTATAGAAGAGTCTACAATATTAGCAAAAAAACAGCTGCAAAATCACTCATATGAAGTTAAAAACTTCAGTCAGTAATTAGAACAATATCTCCAAAAGTTTAGATCTAGGTCTAAAAATATTTTACAGTATTATTATTGATTGGACAACTGAAAGTGAAATAAGTTTGCAGAAGTCTTTGGCAACATTGGCAAGGTTTGTACTGTCATTGGATTCTACAGAAGCCTTTTAACCTTCTTTTGGCATAGACATCATCATTAATTTAAGAACACAAGAAATTTTAAAAATCACTTTTAATTATACTCCCTCCCCATAACAGATCTCTACTAACATCAATCAAATCTATTTATAAAATGTCTTTTGAGTCCATACAAACTTTCTCATCCTCACCGAAACAATCTTCATTCACTTCTTTGCCATGTCTAATTTTGCTTCCCAGGAATTTCATTTCCAAAACCAACTATTCAACTACTCTAGTGTTTTTCTTAAAGTTTTCTGGTGACTTTTCATTGTCTTTCCCTAAGAAATCCACTTGGGGCTCTTTACAGTCAAGGGCAACTCATCTTCCCATCCTAATGTTCTGCTACCTCTTTGCAAACAAACTCTACTCCATCAAAGTACTCACAGTACCTTAAACATGCCACGCTTCTGCAGAGGTTTTACTGGGGGAAGGTGTTACTGGACTGTAATTCCAGTCTTCTGTCCATCTGGGAACTCTAACTTTGCCTTTAACATGCAGTTCAAATGCCACATTCCCTGTGAAGCCTGTGGGAAACACTGCAGACATGGTTCTTCTCCACTGTGTTGTGAGCTAGCAGAACACCCAGCTGTTCTGCCTCAGCACATCCATACTGTGCTGTAATCACTCACAGCATTTTTCTCTCCATTCTATGTTGAACATCTTTAAAAAGACTATGTTATTCATCTGTGTCCTTAAACTTAAAATTTAGCCAGTACCCATGAGGTCAGTTTGTAGGATGAATGTGGTCTAAGGCAATATATTTGGACAAAACTTAAAGATTTAGAATTTTACCTAGCATATCAGACATGGATTTGGCATTGATGGAAATATATATATATATATGTATATATATGTATATATAGTATAGGAAAATTACTAGAAGAAAATCCAGTGTACATAATTTCAGTTAGTGAGAAAAAAGATCAGAATACTCTCGAAGTTGCTGTCTGCTAGAACAGAAAACACACTCCCTGGATCCTGACATTTGTGCCACTTTAAACCTGACCAACTCTATCACATGTCTTCCGGGCTCTGCATTATTTTACTGGTCACTTCAAAACTATCGCTTACTTCCCAGGACTCCCTAAACCTCAGCATCCCCTCAGCCCTGCTTCACAATTTTCTCCATTCTCTGCAGTGTGATGGTTTAATGGACTGACTTCTCTAAATGATACTGGCCTCCATCAGCTTTTCTGACACCATGCTCAATTTCAACCATTGTCTATGCCCTACCTTCTTTCTGATTACAATTCTCTAGTTCTGCTTTTCACAGGTATATTTTTACAAGTGAGCCATTTTCCGCTAAAATTTTAAACCAATACCTGTGTATATTTTTGCTACTTCATTCACTTTTCCTAATTTTCCCCCCACTGCTAGCTTTGTGATATAATAATCTTACAAGCTTATGATTATATTTGATTTCTCTCAAAGAGAGGCCAAGAGTATTTTTGATTCACAACCTAGGCACCGATTAACGGGTCTGTTGGTCCCCTCTTGCGTTCATTATCTTTCCAAGTCTAATATGCAACTTCCTCCCTCCATGACCTCCTTTCTGCCTACACAGAAACACCCTGAAAGGAGCCTCTAAGCTTCTACTTTCCAGGCTTGCTCTGGAAGGTGCTGTCTGCCTTCCTCATCTTAAGTCTACGCTCTGCTTAGATTCGGGGTCCTGCCGGGAGTCTGATTACTCAGTCCCACCTCTAAGCCTTCACACACACCCTGCGTCCTGGCCGAACTGCCCTCCTGTTTATTCTCCTCTGCTAAGCCTGGTTACTTTCCATCTGGTTAAGATATATGGCCTCAACAGGGCCAGCCTCAAGTAAGCCAATTCTGGTCTGATTCATTCTGGTTCTATTTTCTTCTAGCATTTTTTCAGGAATTAAATATTAGCATCTTTAAAGCCCTGCTTACTTGTATTCCTGTTCATTCTTTCTTCATCACTTGAATTTGGAGGTTGATGCCAATTAACCATACTACCATGGTTTCTGCCTCCATTCTGGATCCATCTGCTTTGTACCCACTGAGCATTTCTGCTTGCCTCCAAAAATGGGCCAAAAATGCAGCAGGAGAGATTAAACTGAGGTCCAGAAAGTAGATGGAAATTTTCCATTTCTGGAGAATACCATGGGTTTCCATCCGTATGGGATGGTTTCCTCGGATAACTATGATGCCGCTACAGAGATAACTACATTTGGTTTCTTTCACCTTTTTGATATCTCTCTTACCTGTCCATTACAGGGCACACTCTCCTGCGTTATTGCCACATCTTCGCCTTCCTTTTCCAGGAAATCTCATGCAGGTTTCTCACCACTTGGAGACATCAGTCTCCTGGAAGCGTGTACCAGTGACTGCCTTCTTTTTCTGTCCTCTGGGGACAGAATTAATTTTCTGTCCCTGGTGGCTACCTCCTGTTCTCCACCCTAAAGAGATACTCCTGTCCTATCCGAAGAACTCTGTCAGCCCCCTCCCGCAAGGCAAGGGGATTTCCACCGCACATCACCTGAGCACCGGAACATCTCAGCACTTCCTTGGCAAAGACCTCTCCACTTACAGAGAGCTCTACAGCCTTTGCCCACTCGATGTTATCCTTTAATCTCTTAAAGAATTGAAATCGTTTTGATTTGTGCAGGGGAGAAAAGGTTCTCTACCTCTTTTCTTGGAGCTGTGTGTGTCGGGGGGCGGGGGGGGACACGGGTATTAGAGTGCGTTTATTCACCCCTTCCAAAATCAGGCAAATGGAAATTGCTCTAAAGCGCCCCTTCTATC
>NW_004955488.1:4945918-4970636 GCF_000276665.1 Chinchilla lanigera | reverse complement strand
GGCCCCGCCAGCGCCGGCGAGGAGCGGCCCGCGCGCTCCCTGCGAGTGGGCACCGGGGACGCATCGCTGCCCTTATTAGTCTCTCCAGGGTGACCCTCCCACTCGCCGGGACGAGGCTCCGCAGGACCGCGCAGCCAGCGCGCTGCAGGGCTCCCTTCGCTAGGGCAGCGCCGCCCGCGAGCCCGAACCGCGCCTCTGCCTGGGGGTCGTGTCCGCAGCGCCGCAGACCCCAGCGCGGTTGGATGTGGACGCTTTTTCTCGCTCCTGCTTGTGAAGAAGTGACTTCAAAGTATTGCACGCGGCACGCGTTCGCGGGGAGATCATTGGTTTTGTAACCGCCGAGCTAAAAAAGGGTACCATTGATGTTTCATTTTTCACTTTCATGACAGTTCGCAGTAAGTTAGTCAAGACAGCGTGCCCACCTCCTAACCAGGCCCAGTGTACCGGTTTGGGCAGCTTGGTTTGTCTCAAAACCCAGGGAAGTATTTTGTGATTTTTAAAATGCTTGTAGCTTTCCATGGATTGTTGCTGCAGGTGTTCATTTTTGAATTATTGGGATCGCTGTATGTGAACACGAAGTCTTTCTGCAGGTCTCTACTATGTAGAGAGCATGTATGTATATAGAGGAAGATAAAGAAATTATACGTATGTATACATATGTATATAAGTGTATTCAGCAGCTACAAACATGTATAATACACATGTATGCTTACATACATTCACAGTAGATACATGTACATATATTTATATATGGTAGTATATTTCTGTATGTGTGTGAAGAAAAAGCCGTTTTCAGAAAAGTAAATCAGGCATTTTTTAGCTTAGTGTTGCCACAGATGGGGAAATAAGATAAATTGTGTTATTGATCCACCTTGGTTAAAATCATTACGACAGAGATGAAAACTTTAGAATTTAAAAGTTGCCTTATAGGCAATAATAATATTAGGAATAATAATACATAAAAGGTTCAGAAATCAGAGAATAAGTAAATTCGGGTTGACAAAACGCAGAAGTACTATGAAAACATTTTAAAAATAGCTCATTTTCACTTTATTGAAGTGAAGCTGTTCAAGGGTCAGGTTTTCAGCCTGTTTGCACCCTAATTAAAATACTCGCCGTGTAGGAATCCGCATCCGCAGAGACAAGCCATGCTTATGTGTCAGGATGTAAAACTGCCTAATGTTACTAATTTTTGGTGGAAAGAGCCAGAAGGCGGGAAGTCACGTGACCCTCGCCCGTGAATGACTATTTGAGCAACAAGACTCCTCAACCTTCATTCGACTTTTGGGACTCGTTTTCTATTTTTTAAAGCATTAACCTTACTCATTTTTTTTTTTTTTTTCTCACCGAGCAACTGTGCTTTATATACCTTTGACTTGCTAGTCAAGGTTTTAGGCTTTATTTTTCTGACAGACTATCAAATCTATCCACTTATATTTAGTCGCTTGATCCAATAAAAATAAGACAAAATTGTCTTACAAGAAGCCCACAATTTTACCGGTAGTTTGTGTTTTAAACAAATAAATCGACTTCATTTTTCATATTTTCATAAACATTTTAATAATTTCATAGTCTTATACATTTATGGAAGAGCTAAACATATCTTGTTTCTATCTCAAAATGTTCCTTCCTATTCGTAACATTAAATCAAACAAAATTTTGGAAAAGCATGAGAGTTGAATAAATAAAATCTAAAATTATTATTATCTATTGCTTACCCTGTTCCTAGATATGTTTCCAGATTAATAAAGATTTCTGTTTTTCTTTTGGGAAAAAATTTGAATCTAGGCTGGTTTCATGGTAACAAACTATTTTATCCTTAGACTTAGGTCCTTTACCCAATTCTTTTTATTGAATTTTAAAGTGACCTCAAACAGAAATAGCCCTTAACGAGTCTGTTTATCCAGGCAGAACACAATTATAAATGACCAGCTTTTCCCTTTGTTTCTGAAGCTATCCCTGGGTACAAATATCTGAAAAGAGGAATTTGACAGGACTCCAAATTCCGCCAAACAACTTGTAGCATTTCTAACATCCAGTTTAGCTCTCTCTGTGTGCTATTATTGGTGTGTGTGCCTGTGTTGTGGGGGTGTTTACCTGAAAACTTTAAAGAAATAAAAACATAAACTGCTTCAACATTCAGGCCCGTGGAAGACATAGTTAACTATTTTTTTAATCCTGTGAGGGATAAATTCCATGGAAAACATTTTTAAAATGGTCCTTATTTGTAATACCCCATTTGTATAAAATGAAAATGATAGAGAAACACTGTATTATATTTTGATAATTTGGCACAGTAATTTTAATGAATGTGTTATTTCTAAGCCCCACTTCTCAATTTCTTGGGTTTTATATCTGTTTCTTTGTTTCTTTTCCTCTTCTTCTATACTCCCGACTATGTTCCTTTGTCCCCCCTTTTGAAATTTGTTGCACTTTTCTCCCCTTTATAGTTTCCATTTCTAAGAAGAAGGAATTTCAACATTGCCCCCCAGCTAACTTCTTAGTTACCAGACCATAAAAGTGCTCATTCTTTATTGACTTTAAGGGGCACAACTATCCATGACTTTCATACATAGCCCATAAATACTTCAAGGCAGCAGAATTTGAGAACAGACGTTACTGTGAACTGTAATTATCAAGTCTGACTTGCCATTGCTAGCATGCACGTTACATTACATTCTTTTATAGGCCAGTGCTATGTATGACACTCTTATGGATAAAAAGAAAACACTCATATTATGTATGAATTCCTAATAATTGTCAGAAGTGGGTTAGGGAATCTTTTAATTTCAAATTCTGACTTTACCCCTGTTTCTGAAAATTTTCCTCAATGAGGCATTAATATTCCACCGGTCGCTTTTATAGTTGCTTTCATTCCTTGAAGACACTGTGGCTCATGACATTGACTCAGTTCAGAATTCAGAGGAGGAGAGGATCATAGGTGTGACTTTCACTTAATTTATTAGACCCCTTCCTAGGGACCAGGGACACAGAAAAAGAATACAATAAAAGACAAGTGGCTGGGGAAACTGTTTTTTAATAGACATTCAGTTCTCAAAAAGAGAGAGAGGGAGAGACAAATACCCTACTAGAAAAATAGGCCAAAAAAGAGGCAGAATCCATGAAAGAAGTATAAAAGTTCAGTGAATTCCTGAAAAATATTCAGTGTAATTAGCATGCAGAGAAATTCACATCGAACAATTTTCCCCCACTGTGTTGCCAAGATTAATATTAGTGATTATACACGGTGTTGACATAAGGGAAGATCACTCTCAACACCTCTAAAAGGAATATGAAACAGTTCAGTCTCTCCAAAGAGCAAATTAGCTATGTGCTTTAAGAGCTTAAAAAACTCATGGAAACTGCATCAGGAGTTTCTCTAAAACAGTAACTGTGGTTCCTTCAGGGTTGAGATTATGAGGATTTTGAGTCCTTCATTTTGTTTATCTGTAATACCATGAGCATGTATTACTGGTGAAATAAAAATGTAACATGGAAAAGTGTCGTGTTTTGTAAAGCATTTGCCTTCAGCGAGTCAAGAAATGGGTATTTCAAGCACTGTTTTCAGTGATTTTCAACAAAAATATCCCAGGTAAAAATTAACGTGTAACCTGGGCATTTAAACTGAGTCTAATGATTTCGCTAAAGAGCAAATATTAACGAAAACATCCACTCAACACGTTTATTTTAATTCCTGTTAAGCCAAGCACTGCACAGTTTGCAGAGATAGGTTAGAAGTGGGCTCTGCCTTCTGCAGGTTAACATTTGGTAAGAGGAAAAAAAGCATGTGTTCACACACAGTGTTAACAGAGATGAAAATGTAGAGTCCAATGAATAAAGCAGATACAAAGTATTAAGAGAGTTCAGAGGAGAAGGCTGTGTTCATATGTGGAAACATTAGGGGCAAAAGTTTCCCTAGGCAAATTGCATCTATTTTGTCACTTTACCTGAGAATATTTACAAATCACTGCTGAACCTGTGTACTGGGAGAGGGGGACGTTGTAATTAAATTATTTGTGAAGTTATGGGTCTATTGCGTCTTGAGTAGATGTTTGTTGAAAGCATCAACAAAGAACAAGCGCATTTCTCTCACTCAGATGAGGAATGTGAGGAGTATTTCCTGCTGACTTAAAACCTTTCCCTGGGATTCAAGGCCCTAAAGAGTGTCACCCCAAACTTCTCTTGTCAGTTCCCTTAATTGCTGATTATACCATAGCCAGGTTTAATGTCTTGTATCTACAGATGGATATGTTTCACACTTCCTGTGTTGCTGCTCGCAGATGAAATTCCAAATGGCTATTGAAATTCTGCCCAACGGGGGTTATGTCAGGTGTTCCGTATCACAGGATTCCGTTCTTCTCCTTTTAAGCGAATGCTTGCTGGCCTCTCAACACCGTGCGGCCCAGCTTGTATATCTTTAACGACAATATCTGCCTTGCTTCACAGACAGTTCTGTCCCTGCTCCTCTGTCTTGATTGTAAGCTCCTTGTGGACTGGAATTTCATCTTCTCATTTTTAGTAATGCTCAGAGGACTGATCACAGCAAATTACATTTTCTTAATATAATTTTCAAATATTTGTGGAAAGGAAGCCTCTAGAAGTTAACTAACCAAGGACATACAATTTTTAATGACAAAGTATGGATTGAGTCTCAGAGAGTGTAGGAAAAACAGTAAGTTTTTTTTTCTTTTGAGACGAGGTCTCAAAAGTAGTGAGTGCAGGCTGCAGGCTGGCTTTGAGCTCATTATGTAGCCCAGGCTGGCCTCAAAATTGCAGCAGTCCTCCTGCTTCAGCCTTCCATGTGCTGGGGTTACAGGTATGCACCACCACATCCAGCATGATAGATTCATTTTTGCATTATACCTAAGGGAATTAAATAACTGATAAAATAATCATGGCAAAAATTATCCTTACTTGTAAAAGACTCTCATAGCAGAGACGCTGAGGATGGCAACACATCAAGACGAGACCATCACTAGTTGGAATGTGATTGTAGAAGCTCTTTACTCTTTTTCCAAATTTAAAGTTAATTTGCATTTGGTGAAACTGGAACACCATCCTCATAATTTCTTATTACTGTTAGAACATGAAAAATAACTTCTAATTAAACTTTATTCTAACTCCTACATGTTTTTAAACAAATAGTCCTATCTGCAAAGTTTTTAAAAGAATAATTCAATGTCAGCACATCATGAATGATCAGTCAGCTAATATATTTTGTCAAGCTTATTTCTATACAACTGATTTTTCTTTCATTGCAATCTGTTTTGGAATATTTGTTTCCAAGTTAGACCTTATAAAGCTTATTCTATGATTCTCATGGAATCATGTTTTAAAGAATAATCACCATATGACAAGGTATGATGCTAAGTACTTTTCATACTTTATTTTTCAAACCCTTAGTAGTGACTCTATGGTCCTCTTCTACTGTTTAAGACTAATGCTGTGAACAAAACTGTCAGTCTGAGGATTTGCACCCAAGTCTGTGTACTTCTAAAGTCCCAGACCTTGTTCCTGAGGGCTTAGGGATCCTCAATCACTTTTTATCAAACCTTCTGCAACTCAGCACTACAACACCCAGCAAAATGGCTCCATGCTGAAGGTACTCAAGCAGAGGCTCAAAGCTATGTAGCAAAGTTTAATTGTTTCCCTTATTATGTATTTAAAAAATATAAAACAGAACTTAGCTCCCCATTTAAGATAGAAATAATAAAAAGAAATTCATGAAATGGGTTAATTGGTCTTAAATTATTTTATTTATTCAGATGCTCTGCTGCAACATGCTATAGTCAGTACTGACTCAAAAGGGAAAAAAATTACAAGACAGCAAACCGGGCAAAGAGCTCTGCTTAGCTGACTTTCCCACTAAGGCAATGTAAGATAAATTTGACTAGACTCTGTCCCGTATCAACAATGACAGATTTACCTGTCTCTCTGATATTTAAGAACATTCTTGCTGTCAAATTATTTTGCCATAAACCCATTTTTACCAATCTGAAATATAAACCTCTATGTTTAAAAAAACCCTTTCAAGTAATTATGAATGTCTTAAAATGTAGCTAGTGAAGGAAATAATGATAGTTCATAAATCTATTCCTATTTTAAGTCCCTTTAGACGTTAGCCAAAATCTACAGAATTTTCTCTTTTTTATATAGGGCTGTTTTATTTTTAATAAAACCCTCACAATAACTTTCAGTATTTCCAAATTCTATTGTCTCTTCCTCAAAGATTTGCCTACACTGACTGCCTGATAGATGTCCTCCTCCTGATCCTGTCTCTCACCATGCCCACTGCATAGCTAGGTCTGAGATCGTGCCACTATTCAGCTGTGGCCCCAGCCCTGGGGATGCTGGCTACCTCAGGAGCCAGCTTCATGTGAAGCAGGGTACTATGGGCTGGAAGAATCTATGTCCTTCCAAAATTAATATGGCAATTCCGACTCCCCAGCTGATGGTATTAGGAGGTGGGAACTTGGGCAGGAATGAAGTAGTGAAGGTGGAGATCTCATAAAGGGCATCACTGTCTTTACAAAAGAAGCCTGAGCAAAGAAGACACAAGACATCAGCCTTCTGTAGGACACAGACTTGTTCCTGACACAGAACCTGATGGACCCTTGATCTTGGATTTCTCAGGCTCCAGAACTTTGAGAAGTAAATGCCTATTGTTCACCTAGTATGCTAGTCAGCTTTCCCTTACTATATCTAATCTCCGAGATAATCAACTTTAATAAGAGAAAAAAAGGTTTATTCTGGCTCACAGTTCTGGACATTTCAGCCCATGGTCAGTTGGTCCCATTGCTCTCAGGCCTCTGGTTCCACCACCTCCAAATATTACCATGGACCAAGCTTCAACACGCAGGGTTTGGGAGATATTTCAAACCTCAACTATGGCACTTGGATTATGGAATTGTGCCCATATGCATTGAGACAAGGAGGAAAGCTCTGCCTTCTCCATCAAGGTCCATATAGTGTTAGTATTTTCTATTAGAATGACAGTCTCATACTGGGTGGCACAAACGGTATTCTCAAGAAGGGTTAAGTCTCTTCACCCAATGTATCACTAACTATTGCAGAATAATAACCTACCCCAAAACTTAGTAGCAGAAAACAGGAACCATGCATTGTTGCTTTTTATCCCACTGGTTGAGATTCTTCTTGTCTTTTCTGGGTTTGGCAGATCTCAGCTACATAAGCTTGTGTGGCTACCATCAGCTGGAAAGTACAAAGAGGATTGACTGGCAGTTAGGTGGATCAGTTGGGCCGAGTCATTTCTCTTCCACATGGTCTTCTATCCTCCAGCAAGCTACCCTGCTCCAAGAGATCAGTGAGGTCCAAGACGTAATGGAAATGCAGAAGGCCTCTTGAGCTTGAGCTCAGAGCTGATACAGAGTCACTTCTGCCTCCTTCTAGTGACCAAAGCAAGTTATAAGGCCAGTTCAGAGTCAATACAGCACTCCTTAATGGGAGGAGCTTTGGAGCCACATTGCAAAGAGCTCAGATACGGGGTGATGAGCTGGGGCAGTAGTAATTTTCTATGGTTAGGAGGTACACTGAAGGTGTCTTCATTCAGTCCAACAAGTGCTGTCCCACATCTTCTTCTGGATGTGGGCTGCCTCCAGAATTTACACAATTCGTTGCCAGTGCAGCTCTATATGTCCTAGTCCTTAACTAAGTCCAAATTATGGAAACTGAAGAGTTCTTCTTCAGCACTCCCTCCTAGAGACATATATGGACAGCTGAAATGTGGACCTCCCTGTACATCTTCTTTATTGAAAATCTAGTCTTTCCCTTCCACATGCCCTGCTAGTGCAGCAGGATGCAGTGAGCTTCAGAAACAGAAGAAGCAATCTGGCCATTAGTTTTCAGATGCACTCACTACAAGCCTTAGGGGAGACAGCCCTAGGACCCTAATATAATGATGTGGACCTCTTTGGCATCTCTTCAATTCATTTGCTTCCTGAAGAACCTCTCTTTCTTCTGAAGTTTCCACTGCTTTGCTGATAACAAAGATTATTGACCCAGTTCAGCCTTCTTCCAGTCATGAGGTGCCTGAGTTGCTAAGTTACCTTTTGTTCTCAGTCTTGGAGAATTTAGCTTCTTTAAGAAAAAAACTGCTCTCTGTACAATAGTGTGAGGATGATGTGATAAGTTTCTGGAAGAGGTACACAGGAGAACTGTAGACGACAGAGCCATAGAAAGCCTATTTAAAATAGTGATGCTAGTGCTGAGAAGGAGGTAGTTCCGCAAAGATCAGGGAAACGGACCAGCTGGTGCAGAGGCTCTGGGTGGGCAGCGCTGGGCCTGTTCAGTGCATATAATAAGGCCTTCATGCCTACAAGTGGGAGAACAGAAAGAAGGCCGACATTAAGCGGTGGTGTAGTCTGGGACCAGACCCTAGAAGGCCTATTAAATAGAAGTAAA
Organism: Chinchilla lanigera; assembly: GCF_000276665.1. Taxonomy (NCBI): domain Eukaryota; kingdom Metazoa; phylum Chordata; class Mammalia; order Rodentia; family Chinchillidae; genus Chinchilla; species Chinchilla lanigera. The sequence continues at coordinate 4,962,215 of NW_004955488.1, read as the reverse complement.
TAGCTTATGTTGCATAACAAAAGTAGGAAGGTATTGGAGGGCTTGGGTGGGGCATGACATGAACCAACTCTTATTTTAAAAACTATCACTGTCTTCTCTGTGGAGAGTGGATTAGAGCAAGGCATGAATAGATACAGACCATCTGTGAAGCTGTTGTATCCGAGCAAGATCCCATTGATGGTGGTTACAATGAGTATGTCAGCCATAGAAGGTAAGAGGTAAATATGTTCAAGGCACGTTTTAGAATCAGAATGGATAAAACTTGCTAAAGGATGGATACAAGGGCCAAGAGAAACAGCAGTATAGAATAAACCTATATCTCAAGGATACAAGACACTTTAACAATGGATCAGTCGTGGTTCTATGCACATTTTAATGGATACACGTTACTTTGTTTTTCAAATGTTCATCCTTTAGGGAAGAGGAGAAAGGGGAAACACATAAGTGAGCCTAGATGTTAAAATTTGCATTATAGGGGCTGGGGATTTAGCTCAGCAGCACAGCGCCTGCGTGGCAAGCGCAAGGTCTTGAGTTCGATTCCCGATACGGGAAAAAACAAAACAAAACAAAATTTGCATTATAGTGCCAAGGAAAGATACCTGCTCTCCTAAGCAACTCCTGTCACGTGGCTCGGGAGACTTCAGTTACGGAGGACAGGAGGGGTGACCTAGAATCACATGAGCTTCCCGAGATTCAACAGTCTGAAGCAGCAAGTTCTGCAAACAAAACCAGATTTTCCCACAGAAGGAAGGCTATTAATAGCTCTTCTCGGTTCCTGAACTTCAGCTAGAGTTGCTGTAGACCAGGATGGTTCCTGTCCAAACACTCTGGATAAACGGAGGATAGGAGGAAAGGAGATGATAGGGGAAGGTGAGGGGATTTCAGAGAATTATGTTAAGTAATGAACTTTTGCTTTTTGTGAGTTATAATTATCAACACAGAGACTAATACAGATATACAAAAATGAAAGGGAAAATTAAACTTTATTTCAGACCTGTTTTATGAACTCAGAGAAATAAATCAAACTTAAAAATGCTGTGTTGATCCAGTGCTTAGGGTTTTTTTTAGACTAAAGCTGCTTGCATAAAACTTGGCAAAATATGATTTTAATAGTCTAGTGATTTCAATTTTAAAGGCCTTGAGTTGCACACAATTGACTATTTCCAGTCATTTTGGAGAGTCCCAGTCCTATGGAAAGACCAAATCTCCTACAATGATGTCTTTCCACCAGTAAAAAATAGGGGAAAAATAAAAGACTCAGTTCCTTAACATGTCTTCATTTATTTAACAATCCTTCAATGTTTGGAAGGATGTAGGCTTATTTTATGAAAAGAGAAGATAATAATAAACCAATTATAAAAACTAATATTTGGTGTAATCTTTTAAGATTGAGGTTCCAGTCATGTTCACATGAACAAGATGAGTTTAAAGTAAAAATGATTTCATTTTAAAATCATTTGTATGCACACATGAAAACATAAACTTGAAATTATTTACAAAGAGCAAGAGACAGTCTCTAAATGAGCCAAAGTAAATTAATTCTTAGGCTTTCTATATTTTTCATCCTAGTGAGTCCCTCCGTGGGTGTGGTGTCAGGGAAAAAGATCTGAGATGATTCTGCCTGGGGGACAAAGACACTTTTCACTTGACTTTACTCAGAGGAGTTTAAATAGGGTGCTCAGATAATTTATTTCAAAACAGGGGTACTTTCAAGCATGAAAAGAGGCTTTATGAATATTATAAAAGGACAATAAGCATAAATGCCTACATAGTAGTTGTCTTGGTTACTTTTCTCTCGTTGCTGAGACAAAATACCCAATGCCCAAAATGAAGGAAGGAAAGGTTTATTTAGCTTGCAGTTTGTGGAGGTTTCAGTCCATACTTGGCTGGCTCCAAGGCAGAAGGTAGCAAAGCAACAAGAGCAAAGGGGGGAAAGGGCAGCCGAACAGCAAAGCAGCCAGAGCAAAAGGGAGGAATGGCGGCAAGCAGCCTATTTCCTTTCCTTACACTGTAAACAGGCTACCCCACCTAAGGGGTGTGTAACTCTCACATAATCTCCATGCCCTCCTCTTCCACAGGCTCAGGATGTATACAAAGTAAGTACTCTGGCTTCCTGCTGAGTCACTTAGCCAAATCTCTAGACTCCCCAAGTTGACACAATGTATCAACCATAACAGTAGGCCAAGATTTAAAACATACAACAAACCAACAAAATGTCAACAGACAGAAGGCCCTATTGTGGTTACCTTTAGATTTAGGTTTTAATTCCAATAATCACATTTGGGGCCTAAGTAACTACTATGGATGAAGGAAAGCCCTTAATCATTGTTCCGGCATTGTGAGTTGAGTGTCTGTGTAAGCATTGTTAATTTGCTACTTTATCTCCAGGGCATGGTACTGTTTTGTGCATCTTACAGTTCTAAAATAACTCCCTAGATGCTTTTAAGAGTTAAATGCTCCACTAAGCACCTTCCACCAGAGCATGACTTATACTCTAAGTAAAACTGTACTTCTTTCTTCTTCTAACATCTGTTTGTTATGTATGTAAGGTAATATGAGCATTCTTAATACTGTTATGCAATTTCTTCAAGGTCTTAGGTAGACACCCACATAAATGACTTAATTAGTATCTCAGGTAATTTTATATATAGAAGCAAAAACCTCAATCTTATATCACCTGCATGCTGTGTAAAATTAATGGACATTAGAATGAATTTCTGTGTTTTCTTCACAGAATGTCAAATATATTGTGGCACTGAAGAAATCCTCATTAAGATAAATTATGTACTGTAAAAAATTGGAAGACATGAACAAGAGAGATCAAATGCTATGCAATACCAAGCAGAACACATGTACAAGTTGACTTCTTATAAAAAGGGGGCACTTATAAGTTGCAGTTGGCTTTGGTTGATACCTTGTTGAACCATTTGGCTTTTTGTTTTAATTAGAGGTACAAGAGAAAACAGAAACTTTCTTCACCAAATAATCAAGTTGGAGGTGCTAATGTCACATGACTTGTGTGCAGTAGGATATATGCATAAGATATGTGTGTAAGCACACATAGATTCAACCGATATTTATTGAGGTCTTTATAGTGCTTTTATTCTTTGGAAACAATCATCTAAGGGACAGGCAAGATTCCTTGAATGAGTTATAATGGAGAAGGTCATTGAGGTGGAAACAATTTCAAGTCTTTCCATGGATACCCCTGGTTTATTCAGTTACAGCTATGTATGATGGTTCTCTTAAATGAAATGAATGCATGGCAATTTTGCAGAAATAAATAATACATACTTTGTCAGATGGTGACATATATAATACAAGAAAGTGAGTGAAGCAGGAGACAGTGCTACTAAGGGTGGGATAGTGTATGGATTTCTTGTTTCTGGATATACCCAGTGAGGCCTCACTGCAAAGGTTACATTTGTGCAGAAAGCTAAAAGAAGAAATGGAGAAAAATATGGAGAAGACTTGAAATGCAGGGGGTGGTATTGCAGAATGAAGATGAGTTAGTGCAAAAGTCTTGAGTTAGGAATGTGCTTGCTGTGTTTAAGAAGCTGCAGTGCTGGTGGTGCTGAACTAGAGCAACCGAAGAGCAGAAGATGAGGGATTCTAAGGGGCTGTGTTCCCTGCAGTGGCTACTTACTGGTCTGCTGTACAAGGTAACCTGGCAACAGAAAGAAGCGCTCATTTTATTCTCTTTATCCTGTTAAGTCTCCTCTAGGTTTTTTATTTCTAATCCTTATGATTAAAATCTGTTATCCTCAGACTATCTTTATAAAATAAGACTTCTTAACTTTGCTTTCCTTGTATTTTTTAAAATTTGCTTTTTGGCAAAGGATACAACATCCACTTGCTGAAATGTTATTCAAAGGAGAAGCAAGAACATTTATGCCAATTCTGGAAATCATGATATATTTAGTTGCTAGACAAGTGGAAGATTTTCTTACCGATATGCTGTGGAAAGGAAAACATTGTTTTTCGCTTGTATATGTGTGTCACTCTGCGCATGCTATCTGTATGTTTGCATTTTAAAATCTATTCCTAGCATGTGAAAAACTAACCTTGTCTCAAATTGCATAAAATCTTTTAAAAATTCTGTACTCCTTGGCAGTTGAGTTATGGATTTATAAGGAAAAGAATAGATATTTTCTTACAAAGTAGGAAAAAACACCAAAGAAGAAAAATGAATTTTCGGTAATAAAAAGTATTTCTTTTATATATTTCAGTATATTTACATATGTCTACATTTATATATCTAGGCTTATAAATTTTAATACTCAATGACAAGTTTTTCTGTCCTTATGCTTAAACCCTTAGGCATCATCAAGTCATAGTGAAAAGTTTATGGTCAGGAAGATCAAAGTTTGAGTTCAACTTCTGCCACTTTCAGGTCAAAACTTAAAACTGGTAAGTATTTTCTCAGATGGTATGTACGGACTATTCAGAACAATACGTAATATATAGCAACTGCTCAATAAAGCATAATAATTATCTATTCCTTACGTCTTTCCTAATTCTAACTTCCTAAACTTAATCACTATTTCTTATTGGTCCTTCACCAGGAAAGGTATGAGTTCTGTTTCTTTATCGGAGTATCTAACACAGTTAACTAAATTGCCCATTTGCTCATTTAGCCAGCACTTAGTGAACACAAAGAGAGCAGTAAAAAGACAGGAAGGTGCCATTAAGCTTTTAATTTAAACTGTGCTGCCTTGAATCCAAAATGTAGATACAGTGTCCCTACAGAACCTAGCACAGTGGCTGCCAATGAGGATATTCCAAATAGCCAGGACTTAGTTTCATAGAATTAGGAAACAAACTAGAGATAACCTTGCACATACCACTTGCTTTTAATCAAAGTTTGTGGCTAACAATAGCTCAATACTGTAATGTGATGCTTCAAGTAGCAAAAACAAAGTGGTTTTGTTTATTATTGTAACACTTTACTTGATAGTTGAGAAACAATAAAGTAGGGTGCATATTGTTCAACACAGGAAAGATAGGGTCACGGAGACTGTTGGAAGGTATTAGAATTAATAAACATGAACATTAAAACAACTATAAATAATGTGTCCATGAAATGAGATGAAAACTTGAAGATCATTTAGCATAAATTAAATTACATGAGCAATAATCAAGTAGAAATTCTAGAAGTAACACTCCACAGAAATGGAAGGTAAGAAAATAAATGAGTTGGGGAAAAAAAGTAAATTAGACACAGTAAAAGAGAAGACTAGTGAAATGGAAACAATTCAGCAGAAATAACCAAATAGAAGTATGAAGACAAATGACTATTCCATTCAGGGAGATTAAAGTCAGATTCATCCACAAGTCTGGCAAAATGAGTCTTATACACCTTTGAGACAAATATTCAGTGTGTTTTCTTTGAGCTTCTTAGCAGTCCCCTCTATGTCCTGACTGCTTTTCCTCTTGCTTTCAGTTATCCTTGGCCCTGATTTAGTACTGCACACTATCACACTGTACAGAAATGTTACAGCAGCACAACTGTGATGTTCAGCACACATGTGAGATGCTTCTGAGATTTGCTGGCATTTACAAATATTCACAATGCAAGGTCCATTCGTATCTGGAAAGTTTGCAACTTGAATATTTTTAAGTCAAGGACTCACTGTACAGAATAGCCAGTTATTTGAGGCAAAATGAAATAACCTGTGCGTAATTATAGTTCCCAAAAAAGAAAAATAGAGAATATATTAGGAAAGAAATGGCCGACACTGTCCCAAAACTGATTTTAAAAAAGTAAGGCTATAGATTCAAGAGATATTTTAAAAACCAAAGCAAGATAATTACAAGAAAATAACATCTATGTACATCATAGTAAAAGGGCAGAAAATTAAAAGCAAGTGGTGTGGGAAAACAGTTGCAAATAAGTAGATAAGACTGACAGAATATTTCTCAGAAGAAATAAAGTCAGAGGGCATTAAAATAAAATATTTAAAGTGTTGAAAAGAAAACAGTCCCAACTGACAGCACAAAAATTTAGGAAAGAAGGAGTAACAATAGAAAAGGTAAATGAATGGACAAACAGAAATGAATTTTGACTGACTAAATCAACGTGTAATGCATTACTGAGTTTAAAATATGTGTATGTTTTATACACATGTATATCAAATAACACAAAAGAAGATAAAGTATCTAAAGGTCATTGAATTCTTTAGGATAGTAAAAGAAATAAATTGAATGAGACTGTTCTAAGTATTCATGTTTTATAGTTAAGATGCTCACTTTGAAATAGCAAAATAACATATAAGAAGAAAAGGAAATTTAGAAGTACTTGAATCATTTAAAGAAGCAAAGAATACAAGATTTAGAAATAAAAATTCAATTTTTTATAGCTAACATAATTCAATACTATAAAACTCAAAACAAATTTTAGATACAGTAATCTTCTCTTATCCACAGGGTGTGTATTCTCAGACTACCAGTGCATGCCTGAAATTGCAAATAGTAACAACCCCTATGTATATTATTTTTTTCCCTATACATACATAGCTTTGATTAACTTATAAATAAGACAGGCACAGTAAGAGTTTTATCAATAAAAGCATAACAAATAGAATAATTATAACAATATACTGTAATAATGTATGTAAATGTAGCCGTTCTCTCTCAAAACATTTTACTGCACCATACCCAGCCATCTTCCTGTGATTATGTGAGATAATATATTCCCTATGTGACGAGATGGAGCAAGACGAATGAGGTAAGTGTTGTGACATAAGCGACTATTGACCTTCTGACAACGTTGTCTGTTTCATTTCAGAGGAAGATGACAGATTTTGTCACATTACTCAAAATTACATGCAATTAAAAACATGACGTTTTACTTCTAGAACTTTCCACTTAATGTATTCAGACTATGTTTGAATGTCCCAGGTAACTAAAACCATAGAAAACAGACTTGGAACAAAAGGGGCACTGTCGTGTATCACTAGAATTAAATGAACTCAGCAATGTCACTCATCAATGTATACAAATTAATAGAATTTCTTCATTTCAGTTTTTATCAGTACATGTTTGCAGAACGTAATGATTACATTCCTCATGGAGAGCTGTGACACACACATAACACCTCTTAACTCTCTTTTGCAGCTCCTTCTACCCCCTCTTTTACCCCTCCCTCCACCGCTTGGTCTTCTTCCCTTTTGAAAAAAATCTATCTACCCTTTTCCTATTTCTGTATTTTATTTTGCTCTTTATATTTTAGATTTCTCATGTAAGAGAAACTATGTGATATTTAAACTTGTGTGTCTGATTTGTTCCACTTAACATTATGGTTTCAAGGTAAAACACTTTGCCTACAAATGACTCAAGTTTATCCTTCTTTTTTGGCAGAGTAGCACTACACTGTGTATATATGTACCACATTTCCTTATGCAGTTATCTCTTGATGGACAGATAGGCCACTTCCAAGACTTAACTATTAGGAGTTGTGCTGCTGTAAACATGGGTTTGCATGGAACACTATGATATGATATCTAACTCTTTCAGGAGGATACCTAGAAGGGGAATAGTTGAAGGGGAATAGTTCCATTTTAGTTTTATATTTCTATTCTGACAATGTATAATTATAAAATGAACTTTAAAAAATAATTTACAGTAGCTTAAAACACAAACTGCTTAGAAATAATTGTAATAAGGTTGTGCAAGATTTCTACACATAAAATTACAAAACATTATGTGATTTGAAGTACTTAAATTAATGGAGGTATAACTTTACTTAAATTAATGGAGGTATAACTTTAAAATATAATTTACAGTAGCTTAAAACACAAACTGCTTAGAAATAATGGTAATAAGGTTTTGCAAGATTTCTACACATAAAATCACAAAACATTATAATGTGATTTGAAATACTTAAATTAATGGAGGTATAAGCTAGATCCATGATTTGGTAAACTTGCTCATATACAGATACAAGTTTCCTCCCAAATTAATCTATCTAAATATTATCTTAAGCAAAATCTCAGAAGTTAATTTTTGAGCTTATGAGCATCAAGCAACAAGAAAATTCAAAAATGTACATAGAAAAGCAAACAAAGACAATAATCTTGAAAATTAGAGTTCAACTTGCAAATATAGTGTTATAAAAGTATAGTAATTAAGACTGTGAAGTATTGGTGTAAATATAGACAAATAGACCAAAATAGAATATCTAGAGATAAACTCTCATGTCAAAATATCATACAGGAAAAGAAAACTCTATTGAAATATGTTTTCAAAAACCAATGTGGAGGGGATTCATACATGACACTACATTCAAAATAATCAATTATAGATTAAATATGAAAAATGAAGGTTTTAGAAGATAGTAAAGGAAAATATACTTATTTTGTTGTGGCAAGCAAAGGTTTTTAAACAGAGAACACACAAAATAAATCACCAAATAAAATCTGTGAACTTTGTTTTATATTTAATGTAGCTTTTAACTTTAAAATTTTATCTTTCTGATTAGATTTTTTTACTACCATTGTGCTTCTAAGAGATATACATATTTAAAAATCTTACTGTGTTAAGTATTAAATCACTTGCTTTTGCTTAATCACCTCTTTTATAACTTTTCTGTATGAAATCTTTATGTACATACAAACTTTTAAAATGTACCATTCATATTCTTGTTTATAGGATTTCCCATTAGATGGCAATGCTCCATTCCATAGAATATAGAATATTTTAAAATTCAAAACCAAATTTCTATTTTTTCTGATTGTTATTTATGTGTATGTGCACACACACATAGTACTGAGAATTGAACCCAGGGATCTATATTTCCTACACGTTTTAAAAATTATTATATTTTGAGACAGGGTCTTGATAAATTTCCCAGTGGTCTAAAACTGTGATCTTCTCATGTCAGCCTCTGGAGTGGCTGGGACTACAGGCATGTGCCTCAGCACATTATTTATAAACTTATTATTTATATGCCACAGATGACAGAATTTCAAGGTCTGAAAGCTTTGAGTGAAGGGATTGCATTGAAGGGTGTCTGTAGTTAAAGAAAGCTAGGTTTCAGAGAGGTCCAATTCTAGCCACACGGTCACCAATACAGTTGATGTCACGGACAAAAAGTAGCTGAGGTGCTGTGTAGCTAGGAGAAATTCTTTTCTTTATACATTTTAGCCATTTTAAAAACCAGAGCCTGCACTATGTCTATTCTTGACATTTTTAAAAAAATGAGTTATGGAATAGTATTTTCAAAACTTTGTAAATATTTCATGGATGTAAAAGAGTAAAGTCATTAATTATTAGGTGCAGAGTTCATTTGGCATGAATTTATACTTGTAATTTGTGTTCTTTAATTCTTTTGTATCTTCCCTATATTCTTCTATGCTTGACCTAGAAATGATGAAGAAGGGATTATCTTGGAATCTCCTTAAAAAAATAAAAACATATTCTGAATATACTGTGTTTGGAAAACAGACAAAAATACCTGATAGTTCTACCATTCTAGCATTAATAACATACTTGTTCATAAAAGATACATGGATAATAATTACAAGGGCTAAAGTACTAAATATGAAGTGTGATAAAAATTGTGGTTATTCATCCTGTAAACATATAAATAGTTGTTTGTTAAATTTTTTTCTACTTTCTTCTTTAGCTTCCATTACCATTTTCATTACAAAGTAACCTAAATTTTAAAAATTATGAGCTTGGTATGACCCCAGTACTCCAGAGGCTGAGAAGGTAGGATAGACTACCTTGCTATAGACTTAGAGGCCAGCCTTAGAGGCTGAGAAGGTAGGATAGACTACCTTGCTATAGACTTAGAGGCCAGCCTGAGTTATGCAGTGAATTTAATCCCAGCCTGAACTACATAGTGAGACCCTGTCTCAAAAAATAAATTATAATATTACTAATCTACACAGAGGAAAAGACAATTTCTTATATTAAACAAAGACTTGAAAGTGCTTGTGAATATTCATTTTCATTATAAAGTTATTGTTCTGTGATTGTATCATGGTAGAATTTATGAGGTTCATGTTCATTCAGTATACAATTAACATCATAAAGACATCCCAGGCAAGTGCATGTGGACAGCAGGGTATAGTGATGCGTGCCTGCAATCCCAGGGCTCAGGTGGTTGAGGCAGTAGGATTCTGTGAGTTCGAGGCCAGCCTGGGCAACATAGAGAGTTCAAAGCCAGCCTGGACCGCATAGTGAGACTCTCTCTCTCTCTCTCAAAAATCTAAAAAAAAAGTCCGTATGGGCAAATTAATGGACCCCTTGATAGTGGCCAATAACATGAATAGACATTTAAAGCTACTTCATGTGCATCAGGATTGCAAATTTATATACACCACAATTTAGGTGCACATATAATGTGACTTCATTTCTCTATGATCTAGTAATCTTCATGAAACTTATGCAAAAAGAAATGAGATTAAAATATTAAATTTAGTCCTCAGTTCAACTGTGTGAACACACTACTTGGGATATTTGGTCCAAAGGTTCTGTCCATCATTCTGATATCACAAAACTTAAGATTATCCTCCGTGCTTGATACTTGTCATTTAAAATCCAAATCAATACCATATGTGGAAAAGATAATGAATCCACATCATCTAGGTGTAGGTAGACCACGATCATTTAAATTTGAGGGTAATGTAGTTTTATTTTTGTTTTGTTTTGTTTTTTCATTCAATATGCTATTTCCAGTGACATTATCTGGCTTTCTTTCAGGAACTGGATCTGCACTTGAAGTCTGCATGGCTTGTTTGGAGCTAACCGTAGCTCGCATCCAGGTGTGGCTATGTGGCCGACCCTATACAATAAATAAATTCTACCTCCTTGGGTATGGTCAGTTAATTCATGGATGTGTCCTTAATTCAAGCCATCAGTGATATTTTGTGCTGGGATCTTATTGGAATTATTGAAGGAGGAATCCTTTTTCCTTGGAATAGCTAGGAGTAAACCTAACATCTCAGAAGGCCACCTTAGGTAGACAGTTTGCTTAGAGAAGGTAGCCAAAATAATACAAATGCTGCTGGGGAATGAAGGGAAAAAGATGACCTTATTTGAACCTATGAATTTAGAAATCCTTGAAGCAAAACAAAACCCTTGAGCTTTCTGCTATGTTTTTAGTCAGTTTATTCACTTTTTCATTTTGCTTTACTCAATTTGAATTTAAATTTTTATCATCTTCAAATTAAAAGATTGATGACTATAGACTGTCATATTTCTATTGCATTCTATGCCATTAGCAAGAGCATGTCCACCTCCCATATGGTTTATTTAGATTTTTTTCCAGAGGATGAAATTTAAATTTATGAGAAAATATTCATTGATCCAGGTGAAAGAAGTTATTATTGCTCAAGAGATATTATCGTAATTGGGTAGTGGACATGGCCCTGAAGATTTTGCACACATGCAATTTTTTTAAAAGTAAGGGCTTATGGCTAGAAATTGTACATTAAACTGTGCTGGCAGTCTCATTTCAAATGCCAAAAGATAACAAGTTTTTGTTGTCTTCAAACATAAATTCTAATTTAGTGATAAAAATGTCATCATTAGCAGGAATAATCTGCTATGTTTTAAAATGATGGATGGGTGATACATTGATTTAAAATCTTTTAGTATTTACTTATGCATGACTGCGAATTTGTATTTGAGAATATTTTTGCATATTCTTATAAAACTGTGGGCTAATTGTGACTCTTAATAGCTGCAGCAACCTTTAACCATTACAAAAATTGCCTTTGTCCAGAAAAGGGTTTGTATGAATTCTACAAAAATAAAGACTTTCATTTGTAATGATTCCACCATTAAGAACATGTGGGTTATTCAGTTCATAGATAGCTAACAACAAAATTTTAGGGTTCTTAAGTATTTAAGAAATAATAATTATCTTAAAATATACCATAGGTTCTACTTTTAGGGGGCTGGTGAAAGTGGGGATAGTCTAGTTATATCCCATTTCCACAATTTCTTGACAGGCTGAACACATCTGCACACATTCACCGTGTAATTGTAGCTGCGCATTATGTATCAAATCATGTACACTCAGTTTTAAAAATTAGATACACTAGACTCGTTTCTAAGTCTGTCTTATGCATAATAATGCTGTGTAGTCTCATTAGGAAACAAAAATAGAAAGTTTTCATGGTTGTTTATTGCTATTTATACTTTTGAATGTTAGAAGGAGCCAGTTCTAATGAAATGGAAACTGAATACTCTGTCATCAAAATTTTAACGAGAAAACTAACATTATAAAAATAAACCAAGTTTGAAATATGCTCCTTGAAATAACAAATATTCCCCTTGAGTACATATGTCCACCCTAATTTTAAAGAGGCTGGGGCTCAACACTGAACGTCTGAATTCATTAATAAAGCTACACATTGCTTTCTTTTCATTCCGTATAATTCAGTTGGCAATGAATGATAAACAATAACCTCGTATTTCCCTTTAATAATTGTCAGAGTTGGAATTTTCTTTTCATAAATAATTGATAAAAGCAACACACAAGCCTTCTTAAAGTAACTTACAAATTATTCTTAAAGGAAACGGTGAAATCTGTACTACCTCAATTTTATGTTTTCTTTAAAAGTGGAAAGGTAAAATATAATAGGATGCAGTTATTTACTTTATTTTATTTTTGTAACACTGTTCTGAAACTTTTAACAGAAATACATCCACCCAGCCAGTTTTTATTCCAAGCCAAAATGCTAACTGAAACAAAACATTTTAAGTAAAACTTGTTTCTTTACCCACATTCGTAGCATAACAGTATAAAATGAAAATCTTTATTTGCTTTTCGAAACTGTCATACATAATAGTTTTTAAAATCTACTGAAAGCCCGATAGAGTGGAACATGTCTGTAGTCCCAGCACTCGGAAGTCTGAGGCAAGAGGATCAACTCTAAGTTAGAGGCCAGGCTGGGCTACATAATGAGTTCAAGACCAGCCTGAAATGCATAGTGAGACTGGATCTCAATAAATAAATAAATAAATAAATAAATGTGTATTGTAATTATTGTACTGCGATCTCAACCTCCCCAGTGACCCCTGACCTAGGAATCTCTTATACACACAAAGCGTACTGTTCCTTTTCTGTATCTTTCCGTGGCACTGCATTGAATGTCTTCATTCTGCTAACCTATCAATTTTAGTTTGAAGAACTACTTTGAAACAAATGGCAATTTCTTTTGGATTATTCACATATTTGTTCAAAGGAATGAGAAGGTAAACAGAAAGGTGAACAAAAAGGGAGAGTCTAGGTCTACACTCTTAAATCTGTCACTTACACACTGGCAACATTAAGTGAATCATCCAAGCTCTCTGGGTTGCAGTTTCCTAAAGTGTGAAGCAGTGAAATTCAACTGGGTAATAACTAATGTTTCTTGGCTGAAAATTTTATGAACTCTTGAGAAAGTCCATAGCCAAGCAATTATACACCTTTAAGCCCAACTCTCTTTATGCCTATTCTGATTTTTCATAACTTTATGGTAATAAACTCCCCTGAGCTTAGTATTTCTTTGTCAGCATATATATCCATTAATGTCCTCTGTAATATCTTTTTCCCTATGCCTATATCAGTAGTAAATAAATTTAGTGTAATTGTGAGATCTGGGAAGGCATATTCTATTCATGCTTCTACATCTCTAATATCTACTTAATCATTGCAAGAATGTGGATTAAACATCTGCTTATTGAGCAAGTTACTAAAAAATCCTATTCTTTAGGCTGTATTTTATAAAGCTTTAACTTCATACCATTTTTCATTTTAAACTGATATTGTGAATTTTAACTGCAAAAAGTATCTTACATTTGAAATCTATAGTATAAAATTTTTAAATTTAACAGCGGAAAACCATTGACTCACGACGCTTGCAAATAATCATCTATTTCCTGAAGCAAGACATGAATAACTGTATTTCAGTACCTAATTTCTGCTTTAGTGAAGTGGAGCCTACACACATCTGCTACTTGCAGACTGAAATAGAGAAACTGATTAAAAGTAAGAGTAAGAAAATAAAGACAAACCAATCTGAAGAAATTCGGCAAAGAAAATGAAGACATCAGCAATTTTCTTTTAAGATTGAAAGAAGTAAAAAGACATGCATATAGTGCAAATAAAGACACTACAGGAAAATATTCTTTCTAAGATAGAATAAAAGAAAATCTTCAGATCCAAATATACAAATCTAAATGCATATATAACTATACGTTTTTATTAGGAATATATGTCATAGCCACAGATATTTTTCCCTGTTTCTTTTCACACATCAAAAGCAGCAACAAAAGGAAGTGAAAATGTCTTGGACATATTAATAGACAATGCCTCTGCAATGCCTCTAAACGCTACATCCTAGCTGGAAAGGAAAACACATGTGATGATGTCCTGTTATGGAACCACTAAAAGCAAGGAAACTAGAAGACAGAAATTTGAACTTTCAGAGTATGTGGAAAAGTTGCAGTATAGGACCTCATCAAGAATGATAATGCTTATGACATGCTCAAAAACTGACAGGGGAGAGAAGGTTGTTCTATGAATAGCAGGTTGAATTATAAGCAATTCAGAGCCTGATGGTACTAGAGAAGTTAACACACACACACACACACACACACACACATGCACACATACACGCACATGCACATGCACACACGCACACACCACAGAAAGATTATGATAAAGAGCGAGAGAGAAAGAGAGAGAGAGAGAGATGATAAATAGAGCAGAAACCCCAAACTTTAACAAACATTTTCAAGACTTCGTGTTTATATTATGGAAATATACAAAGAAGAAATGGGAAAAATTCATCTTAGTAAGGATGGACAAAACTACAATAAAGACCTGTAAAGCGCAAATGTTACTGAAATAATCTCATGGAAAAACCTTGGATTGGTGGGAATTAACAGAACCTGCTTTTGAGAGCCCCTGCATAGCTGAGGGACTACAGCTGAGTAAGTCAGCACCTGGGATCCCACAGTGACACACATTTCAGGGTGCAGTTACTTGCTCAGCTCTAAGCCAGCACTACAAGAAGTGAGGGGGACAGGAAAGGCAACACAGTGGTGAGAGAGCCTGGTATTTGCCCTCAGGGAGCTTGGATTCTAAAAGAGTCAAACTGGCCAAAGGGTCTCTGTTTAGTGTACAAAAATACAAGTAATAAATAGCACACTGAGTCTGGAATGATAATGAATTCTCCCCCAAGGGAGAAGAGAAATGTTTTAAATTGAGTTAAAAAGTACTGTAGACGCAAAGGCTCAGAAGTGATAAAGTGTGGAATTGTTTCAGAGGCTCAGGCGCGGGCTGATGTTAACTGAAGTGTAAGAAGGGTATAACTAAGTCTGCAAGGCTACTAGGAAATTGACAAGAAATGTGAAGCTTTATTTGGGAAGTGCACTGCAACAACCAAATGTTTTGTAATGTGTATAATCTGACCTAAACACTAACCTCAAAAATGATTTTTTCAAAATTGAAATATATCTATATCTATATCTATCTATATCTATATCTATCTATCTATCTATCTATATACATATATCTCCAATATTTTGTCTAAGGCAGGTAAATTGCCCTACTTACATGCACCAGAGCAAGTTGTTCTCAAAGTGTGGTCCCAGAGAAGCCACAACAACACACCCCCGTTCCCACCTCCCAGCCTGGTTAGAGAGGGATCTTCTGCTCCACCTGGACTTACTGGGTCACAAATTCTGGAAGTCAGTCCAACAATAGGTCATTCAACAAGTGCTCTACATGATTTTAATATTAATGTTTGAAAACGAATGCATTAGAATTAAGGTTTTGCCCGAACTTCTGTAGAGTCTCTCTAAAGGTACTCAGGGAGATGAATCCCTCTCCTTTGCTGGAAAAGGTTATGCAATCCAATCTATATAGGGTAGGTAAGACTTTTTGACCTCAGAGCCTCCCTTTCTTGTGCTCCTTTGAGGAGATACAGTACCATGCCAGTTATGTCAGATACATTTACGTATCACCTTCCCCAGAGACCAGGTCAATTTTCTGAATATGATATACTTTTGTTCATGTATATTTTAAAAAGTTTTTTGCCAACTGCACTTTAGTGTCAAACAGAACTTGGCATTTGTGCTGTAAATAAGGTAATTTTTATTGAAAAATAAATCTGAAGAAACAATGCATACTCCTCCTAGAAGAAAACACACCGGGGGCAAATTTCCTCAAACTTGCCTTGATAATTATTTTTTTTCTATATCACACTAAAAGCTCATGCAGAGAGAGCAAAAATTAAGAATCAAGACTGAATCAAATTGAAAAGGTTCTCTAAAACAGGAGAAACAATCAGTACAA